>NC_056730.1:306182945-306282945 GCF_019279795.1 Protopterus annectens
TTCAAGAAAACATCACTATTGTCTCATTTTGACTTCTCAAGTAACTGCTTTGCACTTTGCACTGCTCTTTCTGCCAAACCATTTCACTGCGGGTACTCTGGACTACTTGTGACATGATTAAAAGTCCCATTCTTCTGCAAATCTTTTCAGCTGTTGGCTTGTAAACTGCGTGCCATTGTCTGAAATAACTTTATGCAGACTACCATGCACAGAAAAATGACGTTTCATCTTAGTAGTGACAGTACTAGCTGCTAAGTTGGGAAGTAAGTCGAGTTTACTAACACCAAATAATGTTGACCATTCCACTCAAAGATATCAGTGGCTACTGTCAACCGAGGTAGTTCCAGAATCTGGTTAAGCTGAAGTGGTTCTTTCTGTTGATGAGGCTTTGTACTATTACATACTGAACAAGAAGAAAGTGCTCTTTCAATGTCTTGTAACATAGAAGGCCAAAATACTATCTCTCTTGCCCTTATTTTGGTAGATTTTGTTCCTGGGTGACCACGATGCAAAACAGTAATGTACTCAGGTTGCAAGTATTTTGGAACAATGACTTTTAGACCGTTCATTATACCATTGTCAGACAAAATCTCATCTCTGTATGGAAAATAAGGTTGCATTTCTTGCTGTAAACTATATTACTTTGATGGCCATTCTTGATTGATAAAGTGGTTGAGCCTTTTGTAAAACTGGATCAGTGGCTGTGTGTTCTCTCAGCTCATCAAGACGTGTGGAAGAAAAAATTCTCTCTTCCATGACTTCAAAATCATCAAGCAATTGAGAACCTTGATTGCCATTCTGTTCAGTGGTATTTCTGAGTGATCTGGATAATGTATCAGCAATATAAAAAGTTTGCTTTTCTCGTTGACAGGATTGAAATTGTACTTTTGAAATCTCATCACCATATGTTGCAGTATGGCTGAGCTGAATGCATTGGCTTTCTCAAGATTGTGACTAATGGTTGGTGATCTGTTTCAATCTGGATATGTCTACCATAAACATAATCATGGAACTTCAAACATGCAAACACAATTGCCAAAAGCTCCTTCTCAATGTGGGGTACTGCTGTTTAGTTTGGGTAAGAGTTCTTGATATGTAGGCAACAGGTTGATCCTCTTGTAGAATGACTGCACCAGGTCCAAATTTCAAAGCATCACAGGAAATTGTAACTGGTTTGTAAACATCAAAGTATCTGAGCATTGGCGGACTGGCAATTTTATGTTTCAGGACATCAAATGCTCTTTGGTCTTCCTCTGACCAAGACCAGGATACATCTTTACATGTCAAATCTTGGAATAGTGCTGAAAGTTCGCTCAAGTCTGGAATAAACTTGCCTAGGCAGTTGACCATTGTCTGGAGCTGGCATCTCGAGAATGGATGTTTGCTTTGAAGGGTCTGATCACAGACCTGTACTCTTAAATAAATGACTGACATAAGGAATGCCTTGTATGCATTTCTGTGCATTGAGCTTAAGATTCACTTGATGTGCCCTTTCTAGAACTTTTCTGAGGTTTCTGCCATGTTCAGCTTCATCACGACCTCCTACCAGTATGTCATCTACTATGATAGCACAAAGATACCCAGAAAGAATTTGCTCCATTGCACGATTGCAGAATTTATCCCAAATGGCATTCTCAAAAATCTATACCTACCAAATGGAATACCGAAAGTAGTGAGCACTGAGGATCTCTTGTCAAGCTGAATCTTCCAAAATGAACTCTTTGCATCTAATACAGAAAAAGTAGTGACATTTGGCATGAAGGCAGCGACTTCCTTTACTGTGTGCATTTGATGATGACGTCTTCTTAGCGCTTTGTTCAAAGCTTATGGATCAATATATATTCTGATGTCATCTGAGCTTATCTTATGAGCTACCACCATAGAAGATACCCTTTCTGTTGGAGTTTCTACAGGACAAATTATACCTTGTTACACCATTTTGTCTAAATTGGTCTTGACTCTGTCCTGCGAGGCTATTGGAACTTTACATGCTGGCCTGATAACTGGACTAACCTCTGGGTCTAACTTTATGGAATACACAACTGTAAGTTTGCCTAGTTTGTCCTGCAAAAGATCAGCATAGGTAGAAAAAATGTGCTCGGCAAAATTAGACTAGTGGCCATTTCAGCTAACATGATGGACTTCCTTGTAAAATGAAATCAGTCCCATTTTTCAAAGAGCCTTTGAGCCCTAATAATGTCTGGACATGTCTCTTGACCACATAAAATAATAAGTAGTAGCTTCTTCCTGCAGAGTAATATGAAAGCATAACTGAGCCTTCACTCTGAATTTCTTCACCTCCCTAGACAAGTTTCACACACTTTGCCAAATCAAACCTTTCACCTTTACATACTCTGGCAAATGTTTATGCAGACATAACATTGTACTTAGAGAACTTGTGTCAACTTTGAGCTCTGTGGGTTTCCCCTTTAACTGAACAGTACAAAATACTTCATTCTTGCCCCTTAAATCAGCTGCATTAACCGTTTCATGAAGCACTGGGACACCATCATCATAAAGAGTAGGCTTGTCTAACTGATCAACTCGTTTCTTAAAATGTTTCCTTTTTATAAAAGAGTGTGGGCCTTTTGATTTACAAAATCTTTTGAAGTGATTCCATTTATTACATTTGTGGCATTGTTGACCAAAAGCTAAATACTTTTCCTTTTTAGATTCATGATTTCCCCCACAGTTATAACAGTTGGCAATGAAAGTGGGTGGGGCCCATGCTTTGAGTTTGCTGACTCACTCTTGTGCTTCACTGAGACTATACAAAGTCTGGAATGTGCTAGAAAGTTCTGTGATTTACTAGTAGGTGCAGCAGGGGCTGCCATGTGCTTGGGCCTGTTTCTTTTAACCACGTATTTCATACTATTAATATGAGCTTTATCACTATGCCTTCTAGAGCTGCTCTCATTTGTAAGCATATTTATGTGGTTTTCTGTAAACTTGTATATCTAACATATTTCAATGGCCTTATTTAGAATTAAATCACTAAGCAAAATCTTTCTCACATTATCCTATTTTATACCATACACAAGTCTGTCCTTTATCAACTCCTCCCTTAAGTCACCAAATCTGCATGTTTTAGCATTATTTCTCAGATCAGTTATATACGCTGCAAAAGTTTCACCAGGCTTTTGACCCCTTGTATAAAATAAGTGTGTTTCCATTGTAACATTTGTCTGGGGGGGGGTGCTGCACATTTCTCTAAATTTATGCTTTCAACACTCAGGGTCCTCCCTTGACTTAGCCTGCACAACAATATGACAGTTTTCCCCTCTACAGCATAAGTAGCAGGTGCATACACAAATGAACATTACCTTTTGATAACTTCTGACCCAGCTAAATTAAATAGAATAAATGCCTTTGTACAGTCATCTTTATCACAAAGTGCAGCCTGCATGAAAATGTCATAGTCTTGATCAAACACTCTCCAGTTCTCAGCAATATTAATGTCAAACACAAGTGCACCGTGTTTTCAAAATCTGTCTGCCATGCACATAAAGTATACACAAACACACTGAAAATATGGCCCTTGTAATTATGTATGAACAAACAGTTCTGTGAGCTTGTAACAACATTCAAATGCACAATAAACTCTTCAAAATACTTTGCTTTGTGTAATATGCCTTGTAATGGCTGTATTTTATGAAACAGCTTTACTGTAACACTGCACAAACATGCAAACACTTTATACACTTCTGATAACTTGGATAGCTTTGCTTAATATGAAAATACATATGCTTTGTGAAAAAATGCTGTTGTTTCCCTTTATTTTATTCATTTGATGCAACTGGACTTTATTTCAAACATTTTCCATAGTAATTTGAATATTTTTATCAATAAAAAGCAAAGTCTTTTGGCTTTTCCCAGTTAGGGGTCACCACAGTGGATCACCAATCTGCAGATTGATTGACAGTAGAGTTTAATGGTGTCGAGTTGCCAGCCCAGTGCCCAACCTTCACAGAAGGCACACACATGCACGTACCTACCTGCATGTCTTTAAAGCTCACTCAACTGCAGGGAGGACATGCAGACTCCACACAGAAGGTGCTCCAGCCAAGAATTGAACCATAGAATCTCTTGCTGTGAGGTGACATCTCTAACCACTGTGGCCAACCTATTTTTATCAGTATCATACATATTTGTTTATGCAACAATTATTTAGAGAATTCTGTATACCTTGTTTCTTACTATGTGAATAAGAAATAGTACTGAGCAAGATTTATACCTGAGATTTGTTTCTGACCTGTTTTATGAAGTATGCACAGTTTTGGGATGGTCCACTGCTGTATATTCCACCAACATCTGGATAAGTGCCTTAAATCATTTTTGACAAGCTAGTTTAACCTTCACGCCCCTTTAGTATGCTGGTTCTAACTTCAGGCCCTTTTATATATGTTGTTTCTGTCACCATGTCCTTTAGACAGGCCACTTTTGACACCATGTCCTTTAGACATGCCACTTCTGACACGATGCCGATTGTTCATCTCTATTACAAATAATAAGAAAAAGGCTTGTGGATTCATTCAGATGCATTAATGCATACAAACACATCAAGATGGATAGCAGCATCTTTAAAGATGAACAAACTAACAAACAGAGCTTATATACATACATGTTCACATCTCAACAGCTAGCTACAAAATGGCAATCAGGCTCACACATGCTCATTATTTATACTCTAGTGCAAGCCCTTGAATAGCTTCTTAATGTTATATACACATGCATATTGATCTACAGTAAGGGGAAGAAAACAGACATTCATCATAGACACAGACAGAGGCAGTAGGCACACTAAATTTGGGGAAAGCAGTACATGGCCACATACATACACAGGGTGATCAGTTTTTGATGAAGAGTTTTGCACAACAAGCAGGGAATGAGCAATAACATTTAACAGAAGAAAAGCACAAAAAAGGGCTATAATGGATAGTGGTATTATGGAATGCCAGTCTGATTGAAGGGGCATTACACCTAGGCATCGTTCAGCAGTGTGGTCATTGTTATGAGCATGTTAATCCACTGGAGGCACAATAGGTAGGTATCACCAGTCATATGGCCTCATCAGTCATGGCACTAGGCCATATACATAGCCAAGATGGGCATCAAACTGTAGCTGCACCTTAGGAGTAACCAGCTTCGGCATCTGACACTGGGTCACTACTGTTGACTCATCCAGTTTACCATAAGGACAAAAGCTGTCACCTCCCTCCTGAGAGAAAGACAAGGACATGTCACATGCTTCATGATCAGTGTGAACAGCATGGTTTGTACCAAAATGCAAGGATGCCACATGGCATGCAAGCACTGATTCACAGACAGTGCCAGTATCCACCATCATTAGCACAGTCATCATGCTAACTGCCTGTTTAATTTCTCCTGGTGTTTTGGATTCATAATACCACAATGGGAATGGACCCCATTCCTTAAGAAGGGTATTATTAAAGTTTATGAAATTCGTACTGTTTCAGTCATTGATGCTAGCCAGGAGTGCTCATCTCAGCACCTGCAATGAGCCCAGAATTTTCTCATTCTGTAATTTATACAGGGTTACATGTATGGGTAGAATATTAAAAGTACACCTGTAATTTGTTTATTAGTCCTGTTGCTTCTGCCACTCTTGTAACTGTCTGGGTATCTTTCTTACACATTGTTCTCACTTCTGCTTACAAATCCTGGTATTTTAACTGCCTGCTTTTGGCTGATATGATGTGCTGTTAATTATTTGCAAAACAGTGTTTACAACTGTATACCTAAGGTATAGAGGAACCTGAGTACATTGTCAAAATATTTGAAGGTTAGAAGACTTTAGGAAGGAGTCCTGCCTTGTAAAGTACCTGAGAAACAACTACAAATCCTGTGGTGGCTGTCAGGAAGAGTGAAACACATGTCTTGTGCATGTAACTGGGATCCTGTCACACTGTCATAACTAAATACCATTTGACTTAAAAAGGTGGTGGTGAAGCCATGATCACAGGAAACGGTGTCAATTACATACCAAAAGGGTTGTGAGCTCAGAGCTGTATGTAAAGCATGAGTGCAGTACCTAAAAGGGGAGGCTGTGCATAGCAATAATTGCTGCTGTGGACCAGGAACATTAAGGGGTGGGATGGGAAGCCATGAGGTGTGCATGACAGGGTGCAACATGTGCACACAGTGAATTGACATGTTTTACTTCAGTGAACATGTACTGGTATGGCCACCCAATGGAGATTACACCTTGATAGTTATGAGAATGAAGTGTTACCAGAGGCCATCCACACACATGACATGTGCCTCATGGAAAAAGGTACTGCAGACAAGCATTAGTGGAATACGATTTGGCAGGAATTACTTTAAGATATGGATGCTATGGGCAGCCATAATACAAATTTTTAACAGTTGCAACAAGACATGACTGATATGATACTCAAAGCAAAGAAAAGACATGGGACCTTGTGACAAGCAGGTCCATCACAAGTATTGACTACCTTTGAAGAAGTGGTTGATTAGTTTCAAGGTGATTTTGGTGTCATTCCTCAGCCTGAAAGAGGATCATTCTCTCACAGATATGATGTGGAAGCTATGATGACGCCAAACACTTCTGTGTAAATAGCGGAATCACCAGGTTAGTAATCTCAATTACAGTGGAATACAGTGAGCACTACCTCATAATCATGTGAGCAAGTGAGCAAAGCACACCTGAACATCTGTTCTTCTCTGCACCTCTGGTCTGCAAATGCAATATCTTGCATGACAAGGTACACCTTTCAATTTAAGCTGGTCAGTATTTGCTTGAGTAACAATATTCATATCACAATGTGAATGAATGCATGTGTGTGTGTTTGTTGTATGTGCTGAAACTGGTGTTGTGTATGTTCATGCTTTCTCAGGCTATACTAGTATGATGTCCAAAAACATGATGACAGTGGGCAGATATCAGCAGGGCACCTGTAGCTGTCAGTGACAGTAACATGCACATAGCATAGTCTAATGGCACAGTGGTGCTGTCTGCAATGTGAAACAGGAGGGTCTTCCAATCTAATACTCCAGGAGTCCATGTAGAGTATTAGGTTAAGCACATGGTCTATGTAGTGCACGACAGACATCCTGTGCCTTAGAGGTTCACATAGGATCCACTTGTCACACCTCAGCCCAGACAGAATCTAACATTTGTACTATCTCTGAGGGGCAAATACTTATCACAGTGGAGAGGTGCTGGGGGGTTCAGCACTGCTTTGATTCTACAGCTATCCCAGACATAGTTACAACACACCTGGGTGTCATGCTGCATGCATCATTTATTCTCTGTTGTCTGTCTTGGCCCATACTTGTGGACCAGATATTGCCTCTTTGCTATGTTCACAATGCATGACAATTGCCTCTAGTGTGAAAGTTCCTTCCCCAACACTCCTCCTTGCACTTCTCTGCTGTTATGACTTGTAAGGCAGATTCTGCCATGTTATTCACGCTATCTTTGTGTTGTTTGATACCAGATTGTGCAATACAATTGTTATTTATTTATTTTACATTTATTTGCCGGGAAAGTCTGACTGGACACAGGTACTTTTTCAGCAGAGGCCCAGGGAGGAATGCTCTGAAAAAAGTAGAAAAATGTAGAAAAAGTACAAAAATGTAGAAAAAAGTACAAAACAGCAACGATAATAAGTACAAGAAATACAGAAATAATTTATCTATGTACATGATTGAGAAGCTTCAGAAGAAGTTTAGAAAACTGATGTACTTATATGATTGACAAATTTCAGAGGATCTATACAGCATACAGATATTACATATGATTCTTGTTAAAATTTTTCTGTGGGAAATGCACATTTTCAACAGATATATACAATGTCAATACAGGCATATATTCCATTTGCAATTCAGAAGATAGTAGTAGGACAATGATAAGGTGTAGGCTTCTGACATCGTATGTGTACCAGAAACTAGCCAGGGCAGGTGCAAGGGCAAAGCCAAGTTTCAGTTAAGTGTGACTTTAGAAGTTTTTTGAATTGTAATATAGAGCTGTTGGAAGTTATTGGAGCTGGGAGTTTGTTCCATATTTTGGGAATGAAGTTTGAGAAGAGCGAGTCTCAGGCTGAGCTGTTTACTTTTGAGATATTAAAAAGTAGTTTTTTGCTGGAACTGAGAGAGCGATTGTTGGTGTGCGGTTGTTTAAGATGCTGGAGAGCACTGATTTTTTTCTGGTTGATACAGGATTTTATGGGCAAAGGTTCATTGATTAAAGAGTAGTAGTTGCAGTCATTCTATCCAGTTTAGTAGTTTTAGAGATGTACAATGATGTGTCCTAGATGGGTAGTCTGTGGCGAACATGGCAATTTTATTATAACAGGATTCTGGTTTAGCTAGATCAGTTTTTCTGAGGCTGTTTAGAATGGCAGAGGTGTATAGGAGTGTTGCCAAGAGCTGTGTACAAGCAATGGTAGTTTTTGTGTTTATGGTCAGGAGTTGTTTGTTTCTGTAGAGAGCACCTAATTTCTTGTGTACTTTCGTTGGTTTGAGAGATGTGAATATCAAATTTCAAACTGCTGTCAATTTCAAAATTTAGAAGTTTGGTGTGGGTTACTAGTGTGATAGTGGTTTTATTTTGGATGTGATATTGAATGACAGATATGATGGGGGAGTTCTTGTAGGGTAGAAGAGAAGGAGCTTGGTTTTGTTGGGCTTTAGAATGAATTGGATGTTAGTGAGCCATGTTTTGGCAGCTAGAAAATAATCCTGGGTTATGGTCTGGAGGCTTTTTAGGGAGAAGGCTGTGCATATTATTGTGGAATCGTCTGTGTATTGTATGACTGTAGTGTGAGAGGTACAGGTGTGGAGTCTGTTTTTGAAGACAGAGAATAATAGAGGTCCCAGGAGGGAGCCTTGGGGAACTCCTAATGTAACTGGAAGAAGGGGGGAAGAGTTCATTTTGCCATTGAACAACCTGCTGCCGTCCTGATAGATAGATTTTAAACCAGGTAATAGGGGGAATACTAAGGGTTAGAGCAGTGAGGACATTAATAAATGTGTTGTGATTTACCATATCAAAGGCTTAGAAAGGTCCAGAAAGATAGCAGATACAAAGTTTCCACTATTTCTATAGTGTTTCACTGTGATAGTGAAGGACATTAGTGCTGTGGTAGTACTGTGATAAGGGTGAAAGCCATGTTGAGTGTTTGAACGTAGTTTTCTGTGTGCAAGTAATGGATCAATCGTCTGTGAACTACCCTGTCTAGGATTTTAGATAATGGTGACAGAAAGGCAATTGGATGATAGTTGGTCAGCTTGGTGGAATTACCACGTTTATGTAAAGGTAGAGTATGGGATATTTTCCAAATGTCAGGTACTAGGTTTTCTGAGATCTATCTGTTTAGTATGGCTATTGGATAAGTATAGCTTCTGCTCAGATTTGTAAGAAGTCTGCAGGGAGTTTATCTGCTACTAGTGTACTTGGCTTTAGTTTTTTAAGTAGTTTTTTATGGTGTTAACAGAGACTGCTTGTAATGTAAAGGAGTCGGTGCTATTTTGGGATATGAATGGCTCGGAGGTGGTGGGTTATCTAGGAATTTGAGAGGGCTAGGATAGTTTCTGTGAAGAATTTATTGAATTGAATTATCAGAGTTACTAGCTGTTGTTGGTGTGGGTGTAGTGGATTTACCTGGATGAAGAGTATTATTAATGGCAGCCCAGAACTTTTGAGGGTTATTATGATGTTTTGTGGTAGTAGTTGATTTTGCCAAGTTTAACTAATTTCTTTGCTTTGTTACTCAATTGTAGGAATGATAATTTAGAGGCTTGGGATTTGTTTTTATGAAATTGCTCCCAAGCTTTATCTCTATCTATTAGCAGGGATCTGCATTCCTTACTTAGCCAAGGTGCATACTTGACTTTTACTCTAATAGTTCTTGGCAGCGCATGACAGTTTAATATATCTAGAAAAGTTGTGTCGAAAGACTTAACAGCCTCTTCCAGGGGTTATTGTCTAAAACCTTCCCAGTTGCAGCTCTTTAGTGATGAGATAAAGTTGTTAGATTTAACTTTTTTTTTTGTTTCTGATTACACAATAGGTGGTTGCCTACTTTGGTGGGTACGGGTCCTTAGAAGAAAGGTTAGTTAATGGTCGCTAAGACCATCAGGCAGACAACCTGATTGAGAGCATAGGGTGGGGGTGTTAATCAGGATCCAGTCAAGGATAGACTATAATTTGGAAGATTTGTCTCTCCTTATAGGAGAAGTGATAGTTTGGGTGAACCCATAAAAGTTAATATGGGGCTTGGGGGTTGAGCCTGAATGGCTAACTGAAAAGCAACATTTTTTGGAGCTCCGTAGATTAGTACTAAATTCAGGAAATTAAATTAACTATTACTAACAAAACTACTGCAAATATTTAGTTAATAGTCTAAAGAAACTAAATACAAATTTTGGTGGATTTCTAAAATAAATTTCCTGTCAAATTACTTAGAAGTCTATATACAGCATCTGAAGAGATGAGCAACCTAAAGAATTCTCATGCTGACTTGACACTAAAAAAGGAACTACAACTGGTGACTACCACATTACAAGAATTATCAACAAAAATGGATGATTTTAAGATTAATCTACAGAAACTAAAAGATAACTTACAGAAGCAAACAGAAGTCTTCAAAGAAATACTTCAGCAACACCAGTCAAAGTTAACAAACATTGAAACTTCTTTGACTGACATTAATCAAAGGCTCAAAGAGGTGGAAACACAAACAGAGTTTCTCTTGAAGCAAAATACTTGGTTATCTAACAAACTAGATGATCTTGAAAATAGAGAGAGAAGGTCAAACATCAGGATTTTTAGTTTACCTGAGAAAACAGAAGGAGGGGGCACTATATCCTTCCTAATCTCTTGGATACCAGAGGTTCTAAATCTTAAAGAAGGTTTTTCCTTTGGAATAGAAAGGGCCCATCGTGCTTTGGGGAATAGAACTTCAGCAACAACTTCATCAACATCCATCATACCACCAAGGTCAATTATAGTAAAATTCTTATCTTTTATGGACAAAGAACTGGTGTTAAAAACAGCTTGGAGGAAAAGTCCTATAAAATATAACCAGAACACAATAAGATTTGACAATGACTACTCCACTAAAGTGCTGGAACAGAGACAAAAAGGTATGGCCTCTAATAAAAACTCTAAAACAGAATAATATTAAAGCTCAAATAGCCTTTCCTGCAAAAATTAAAATAATGCACCTAAGTGAGATGAGAACCTTCAACACTCTGGAAGAAGTCGTGCATTTCATTCAAAACAATAACATTATAACCATTTCTGAAGATATGGAATGGGCATCCCCATCCCTGAAGAGAACCACTGACAAAAATGGCTGGACTGATGTCAAAAAAAAAGAAACAGAAAACTGAATCCAAAGTACCAACTTCTATGAAATCTCTCAAAGTGTCAACTGCAACCTAACTATTAAAAGCATCTAAATGGTCTCACTATGTATTAATACCTTTAATCTCATGCATTTATTCACAACATATATATATATATATATATATATATATATATATATATATATATATATATATATATATATATACAAGAAAAGGTATGTTTCCTATAACTATTTATACAGCAGCACTTATAGCCTTTTTAGACTATACTAATGAAATGTTCCTCGTAGCTACAAAACGTTCCCATTTTTAAATGGAGAAACGCTATTGAGATCTGTCAGTTAAAATTAAAGCAACAAGAAGGTATTTCCTCATTGCTGATGTGAATGAGGATGTTAAGAAAGAGACTCGTTTTGAGTTGCAGTTATTACATGCAGTAAATTGTCTATAATATAAATCTGGAGTTTACCTTGCTTATCATTTAGCAATGGTAGAGTAAATATATATATGCTTTATTTGATTGGCTTTGATTGTTCCAAACTGGTGTGTGGTTATCAGTTTAGGTGCATATAAAACAGTTATTTTTTTTCTCTATTTTTGTTTTTACATTTTAAATATGCTACCTAAATTTAATTCCATGTTAAAATGTTAGATCGATTAGTAACTAACATACTGTGATAGGGAACTGTATAGAATTATTTGAATTAAGCAAAAATGAATGTCCTGCCTTTGGACGATGCATTAGAGTAATGTATGGAAGAGGTGATCTAACAAACTGCAAATACACACAGACTACACATTAATTTATATTCATTACAGTATTAAAACATCAACTTCCTTCCCTGGCATAAATGACAATTATTGCATACCTATTTATTTTGACCTTTGTTATACTGCCCACAGCCTATTGCATAATATATACATTGCGGTCATTGATAATTAGCAGGGGTCTTCGCAATGGCCTTAAACAATGTGTATGCTTCTGGAGAGTATTGCCGTAATCATCGCTGTTGGTATTATGGTGAAAAACATTTTTTTTGCTTCTTGCCTGAGATGCACTGATGAAGAAAGGTTGTACACCAGGGTTATGCCCTATTTGAAATCTTGTCCGATCTGTCATTGTGTGCTTGCTGCAAGGACTGGGACTATTGTTGCAGCTAGAGGAAAAATTGTTACTGAAAGTAGGGTTTGGGTTTCTTAGATGGCTGCATTACTGAAATAGTTGTTACTTGGAATGGCTTGGCGATTGTTCCTATTTCGAGAAGTTGGCTGACAGTGGAGTGATTTTCTGGGCAGGGTTTGTTGAAGTATCTGGCGATCTCTACTTGTCGGGGATAATTGGTGGGATTTCTCTGTGGAATAGAGGCCGGGAACTGTTGTAATTCTGGTGATGTACTGCTTTGCCTTCTGAATTGATAATGAATGGTGTGGTTTTTGTTGGTTGTAGTTGCAAATTATGTGGAACTGATGTACAGTTGTGTCGGGTCAGATTGGAGAAGCACTGTCGGTTGAGTGAATTGGTGTTGTTTGAGGTCAGATAGTATGCAGAGAGTGGGGTTAAAGGTGCAATGGACACGATGCGAGCTGACCCTGGTGTCTTTTAGTCAGGAGTGGTGTGCTCCTTGCGAGAGAGAGTGTCAGTGTTTTGAGCCGTTTATTTTTCTCTCTCTTTCTTCCGTTTTCACGGCAGTTGTTTGAGCAGGAAATAAGTGCTTGTGAAGTTTTATAAAAGCCTATTTAGACTGCAGTTTGCACAAGCTAGGGAAAAAGTTTTCTCCTATCTTTACAATTGCAGAGTAGTTTAATGTTGTCATAACAATGAGTAGATAAGGTTTTGATTGGCTGTTGGTATACTTGTACCCTACAGAAGCACATTCACAACACACTTTAGGAAACAAGCTAGATTTCTCTTATCCAGTTACATCCTGTACAAGAGAATATAAAATTAAACCTGATTGTTGTTTGAACCATAGTTTAACAAAACCATTATTAATTAAAGTAAACCAATCAACTAAAATAATATAAGTACCTGATCAGCACATTCATGGAAACTACTATGCTTTACACCACTTAGATAATTTAAACATATGCATTTTTTTGACTGCCATTCTAAAGCATTACTATAATTATTAGCTGAAATATAATAAGATTAAGCCTATATTCAGATTATAAGGTAATTATACAGACTCTTTTATATCTGATAAACATTTCTTGAAAGCATATGTTTATATATTACAAGATGTGATATTCTTTTTTAATTTATGTTATTGCTTGCAACCCTTGTGATTAAGGATTAAAGTGTCTGTGTGTTTAAACAAGTGACTTCATATCCAGTATGGAAAGTCATGTTGATACTATGAGCTGAATAAGTTAATAATTATTATACCATGACCCCCCCAAAACGTGCACGCTGATTGGCCAGCGTGCCCGTTGTAAATCGAGTTATACTAATGGAAAAAGGTCCGGTTGCCCGGACTTTTTCCATTAGTATAACTGCTTTTAAACATGTTCGCTATGTTAAATGGGTTTAACATATGAGACAGCTTTAAAATAAGCAATGGAGATCTCCGTTGCTTTTAAAGCTTCTCGCCATGTTAAACCCATTTAACATAGCGACAGTGTTTAAAGCAACGGAGAAAGCAAGATCTCCGCTTTTTTTTAATGTTCGCTATGTTAAATAAGTTTAACATAGCGACAGTTTTAAAATAATAAACGGACATCTCCGTTGCTTATTTTAACTGTCTCGCCATGTTAAACTCATTTAACATAGCGAACACTAAAAAAAGCAACTGAGATCTTGCTTTCTCCGTTTGCTCAACTCTGATGTACGCGCAGGCGCGGTACATCAGAACTACCGCAGATGCCAGGCATCTGCGGAAGGGCAGTAAACAGACATTATACTATGCCATTATTTAAGAAAAGTAACAGTTTCTTTTCTTAAATAATGTCATGGTATAATAGCAATAATCCACTTCTGGGTGTGGTATTAAATTTACCCACGGTTGCTTTTGGTTGGGCTTCTCGGGACCAAACCACGCCAACCGTGGGTAAATTTAGCATTACCCACACCCAGGCATGGGTTATTGCTATAGTATAATTCAACTGCATTTATTTTCTATGTTTAGATGGTAATGATATAGTAGTTAATTCATATTAAACAATGCCTTCTACAACCAAATGCTTTTAAATCACAATAATAGTTGTCTATTAGACTTCTTGATTATTTATAGTATATATGGAGCTCAAAGGAATGGGAAAAGGAAGTTAGAGTGATAGTTCACCAGATGTTTCAATCTGTTAGACTAGGAATGTATTTCATTCCATGGTGGGTAGGGATTAATGAGCTAACTACTTTAACTTTAGTATTCATTTTAGTTTTTAAATTGTTCATTATTTTTACCGAGCCTGATGTATACTTATTGAGTACCTTAGTGATAACATGCTTCACTGAGATAATTGATTATGTACTAATCAATAATACTTTATTTTTTAAGGAGGGGATGATTTCAGGTAAAGTCAATGAAACCTTAAATATTTCCTCAAAATAATTTGATATGGACCTTTCTATATTATCGTTAAATATTAATGGTCTAAACAGTCCAAATAAAAGATCTAACTTACTAAGATATCTAAACTTAAATAGATCACAAATAATTTTTTTACAGGAAACGCATTTCAAGAGCAATGATAATTTCACATGGAACCCAAGTGAGTTCAAGACCTTAGCATGTTCCAATTTTAAAACAAAGAAGAGGAGGGTAATAATTCTATGGAGAAACAATTTATTAAATCCTGAAATAATACATAAATATATAGATAATGAGGGCCTTATAGCTATAGTCATTCTGAAGTTTAGTAACAGGTTGTGGACACTAGTAAACCTATATTGGTTTCCGGGTATTGGGATGGGGACAATCAAAAAGCATTTAGATCAAATTACAAGCATATTTAAAGGTAATTCAATAATAGGGGGGACTTTAATTTTATTACAGATAAGTCTGAAACTACTAATCTCCACATCTAACAGCTGCTGCAAAATTACTAAAAAATGGACTGAATCCTTAAAATTAAAAGATACCTTTAATGTTATAGATAGTAATTCCATGGTATTCTCCCATCAAGATTATAGATATGGCACCCAAACCAGAATTGATAAGATATATATTTCCCAGGATCTTCAAACAAAAATTACTTCCTTTACAATAATTCCTTGCCCCCTCTCAGATCATAATTCTCTAGTTCTAAAAGCGCAAATAAAGTTTAAATCACTTGCTTTTCTTACAAGAATTCCTTCATATATTACAAAAATTAAAGAATTTAAGCAATGGTTAGTGAATTAACTCAATTTCTTTGTAGATGCAAACTACAACTCGGAAGCAAATATAGTAATGGTATGGAATTCATTAAAAGCTTATATCTACGGAAAAACAAATTGCTTGGTATAAAAATAAAATCAAGGAATGGGAATCAGAACTTCAAGAACTACAAAGGAAGCTCACATTATTTAAATCTAAAACATCTTCTAATTTATTAGAGAATAAGAAGACAATAGAAGACTTAAATAAAAGATATATTGAAATCTTAAATCACAAAATTAATTTAGCCATGGAGAGGTTAAACATAAATTCTTATGCCACCTCTCCAAAACACTTACATAACTTATCTGTTAAAGTTAAAATGCAATCTAAAGCTAATACTATTGTTAATATACTATATGAAGAAAAAGGTAAGAAAGTTTAGGAAATAGGTGATATTCTAGATGCTTTCAAGTGTCATTTTAAAAATCATTTTAAAAATAACAATAATTTGCCAGAACATCCCCTTTTAAAAAATGTGTTTTCAATTATTAAACCAATCCCTGAAAGTTTACAAAATGAATTACAAAAATCCATTATGCACAAAGAAGTCATAGATACAATCAAAGAAAGTAAAACTAGTAAATCTCCTGGAATGGATAGCTTAATCACAGAAATTTACAAACTTTTCCCCAAAAATATAACCTCATTACTACATAAAACATTTATTGAAATTCAAACTCATGCATTAATTCCTCCTTCATGGAGATTCTCCTTACTCATACCCATTTAAAAAAAAAAACAAGGATGATAGTCAATGCAGCTCATATAGGCCAATTTCATTATTAAATAATGATTATAAAATATTTATGTCTATATTGGTTAAAAAAATAAAAAATCATATGAATGAAATTATCAACTATGTCCAAACTGGGTTTATTCAAAATAGACATCCACATGATAACATTAAAAGAATATTGACATTGATTGATTATTTAAACAAAGAAAATATAGAAACCTTAATAATTGGACTAGATATTGAGAAAGCTTTTGATTTCTTGAACTGGGATTATTTAATTAAAATCTTAGAAGCTTATAAATTTCCCATCTCCTTCATTACATTTATTAAAAAGGTTTATGAAAACAATTTAACCTATGTTAAATTAGGACCCTTTACCTCAGAAGCTATACAAGTTACAAGAGGTACTAAACAAGGTTGCCCTATGTCACCCATTTTATTTGCATTAGCTATAGAACTATTGGCAATATTAATATGAAACAATCCAAAGATAAAAGGAATAAATATATTTGGTCAATAGAACTCCAAGATCATGCTCTTTGCTGACAACATACTTCTTACACTATTGAATTCAAAAGAAACAGTTGAATTAGATAATCTGAGAAATAAATTTCATAAGATCTCAGGACTCCAATTTAATAAACAAAAGCCTAAATACTTATTATTAAACAAAAAAAGGGATTTTCAAATAGATAAGAATCATATCATAGGAGAACATGTCTCAACAATAAAATACTTACGGATAGACATGTGAAAATATTCAAGATATATTGAATATTAATTATAGAAGGATCATAGCTACAATAGACTCTCTAGTGGGTAAATATAATAAGTTATTTATAGTTTTTGAAGATAGATTACAGTTAAATAAATGATTCTTCTCCCTAAAATTTTGTATGTTGTACAAGCCACTTTGTTAATTCCTGAGAAAACTCACCTTAAGAAAATAACATCAATATTGCTAAGATTTCCGTGATTTCCTAAAAGAAACAAAATTGCATATACCCATCATATCAGACAGTGGGACCAGGGAGGAATAAATTTCCCAGATATTGAATCTTATATAAGAGCAGTTTTACTTAAAACTGTAGTTGAATGGATCAATCCAAATTATATGTCTAATTGGAAATTGTTACATACGACTATAATAATAAATGAAAATAATTTACTTAAAAATTCTACTTTTCTAGACAAGGATAATATATTATGGTACTCACTGGCCTTAAATTATCAATACAATATAACTAAACTAACTAGGACAAATTTAATAAATCATTTATTTGACTATTTTAGGAAATTTATAAACATGAATATGGATTTAAATCTTTGGTTTGCGACATTAATTCCCTTCAGCATTACTAAAAACTTTCCAGATAGAATTCATAGAGATATATTCCTCTCTTGGGAACAGAAAAATCTAATCTGCTGGTAACACTGTCTAAAAATATCAGCAAGTATGGGATTTACAATATATGATGTCAACTTACAAAGTTAATGCTCATGAATGCATGGTTAATGCTTCAGAATTTATTGACGTACTCCAAGGATCTATGTAGGATAATAAATAATTCTTCTTTTTCAAATACACCAAATTTTATATCCAGACTGTTTGAAATTTTATATAATAAGAAGAATTGGAAAATGGTACTTCATATTTATAAAATCTAATAAAAAATTACAAAACACAACCTAAACCAGCATATTGGCAATATATTACTAAATAGTATATGATTCAGTTAACATCAGAAAATAAATCTAATTTATTTCTCTCAGTAAAATTAACTTCTTGTTCTCATTATTGGAGAATATTTACCTGGAAATTCCTTCATAGATTCTTTTTAACCCCTGATAAAGTTTCAAAAATCAATCTTTCTAATGATGGGTTATGCTGGAGATGTCAACAGTATAATAAAGCTGATTGGTCTCACATTTTCTATGATTGTATGAAAATTAAACCCTTTTGGGAAAGTATTAACAATTTCTTGCAGGCAATTTATACAGATAATTTTGTCATGACCAAGGCATTGTTATTACTGAATATAACTGATAATGCTTATTCTTCAAATAAGACTGACCTTAATTTACTTTGGACTATACTAGCTATAGCTAGGAAATGCATAACAAAGAGATGGAATTCTACCATAATCAACAAAGAAGATTTCATATGTCTATTGAAGAGGACAGCCTTAATGGAAATAAAAACCAAAGAATTAAGACTGTTTCCTAGACCATAAACTAAAAACCCTTGGAAAAAAAGTTTTAACTTTGATTGATACTTTGCAAATGGATCTAACCTCCTCATGAAACAAGTACTATTTAACTTTAATTAAACTATATCTGTGTAATTTGTTATCACGCAAGTTTTAAAATGTCAGGCTAAATGTAAATTTGTATATAGTTAATAATTATCTAACTTGATTGTAAACTGTGATAAGTTTTCATTTATTGTTTATGGCAAATTAAAAATAAACATCATCTGAGTAAAAGTTAATATGGGTTGCTGGATTTTGAGAGGAGCAGGAGAGCCAATCAATGTTAAAGTCCCCCAGCAGGACTGTTTCCTCATGGAGGGCAATGGAGATCCTGTGAAGTAAATTTTCTAGTGCGAGAATGTTGTTTCTAGATGTGATGTAACCACCTATAATACTGATGTGTTTCTTGGGGTTAATTTTTAGCTTAGTAAAGAGTAGCTCTGCATTGTCAAAGTTAGGGAGAGTTAGCTTTAGAATTTCTGCTGTTAGGTGATTTTTTAATAATATTGCTACTCCATTACCCCCTTTGTTTCATCTGTCTTTATGGATAATATTGTATCCAAGAACTAGGATTTCATTGTCACTGTTGTCAGATTTTAGCCAGGTTTCAGTTAATATTACCATGTCAGGAGAGTAGTGGCAAAGTATAGCATGGAGGTCATGTACTTTTTACATATACTTCTAACATTTGTGTTGAGAAGGAGTACATTAGAATTGTTATTGTGGTTTGAAAGAGCTGTATTAGATGAGGAGGTGGTAGGGCTAATAGAGACACGTTGTTAGGGAATTGAACTAGGGTTTGGATGTATGCCCTCAGAGAGATTTAGTTGCTTGGTAAGTTGAAAGAGCAGTTTGGTGAGCTTGATTTGAACTTTGGACTGCCTGTGGCAGATAGGAGAGTGGGCTCTGAGAGGGTAGAATCTGATTAAATAGTATGCTGTGTGGCTGGTGTTAAAAAGTGTAGGGGCTATGTTATAATATAAAGATATGTTTTGATGGGATGGGGAAGTAGTTTTCCATGGAGAGGGATTAGGGTTTAGAAATTGATTGTGATATGATGAGCTGGTATAAGAGCACCAGCAGTGTGGTTGTGATGGTGTGATGGTGTGTAAGACAGGTGAATGTGTTTGCTATTTAGGTTTGGCATTTTATATGAGAGGGTGTTAATGAGTTGGGTGGGTCTACTTGCTGTGATTGGTTGAGAATTTTGTGGATGTGGTTTGTTAGCTATAAATTTATGGAAAGTGGGGGTGGGTTGGAAAGGGGGTAGGGTAGAGGAGTGGAGTGAGACTGAGCATAGCGAGGGAAAATGGAGCTGGTTGAGCCACAAGGCAGAATATAGAGCGAGTCTACACAAAACAGTCAGGTTGCTCCTGTGTCAGAGCTTCAGGTAAGTGGGATAGAAATGTCTGTGACTGCTGAGGGGTCTGGTATCTTGACTGACAAGTAATGGACTCCTGCAGTTAGGAGTAGTGATGGCAGTAGAGTAAGTAAGAGAAATTACCAGGGCAAGCTAAGATTGTGTGTGGAACTTATCGGGGGGAGCCGAATCACTATAGAAAAAGTAGTGATGAGAGGGCTAAGGAAGGGGGGAAGCCTGCTAGCCGATTAAGAAAAAATGCAATAGGAAGGACCTAGTAGTGTGCTGCCCACTTGTATAGTTTAACAGAAATTATGTTTTCAGACTTATAAAGGAAGGTCATACTATGGTCCAGTTTAATGAGTTGTTTGACTGTGGTGATCTTGGTCTTGGTTCTTTATGGGGGATTAGTGTTCAAGAAGTGCACATCAGCTGATGTTATGAACTCCCATTTACCTCAACTATAACAAGAAGCAGTGAGCCAAACAACTAAAAATGCAGACAATGCAGTAAAAAATCCAGTGCACAGCAGCTTGTGTTATGAGCTCCCATTTACCTCAACTATAGCAATAAGCAGGAAGACAGCCCACTAAAAATGCAAACAATTAGGGGATTTGAGTTAAAACATGGAAAAGAAGAGATGCACTTTGACTTAGTAGTTTACCTGGTTAGCAGCCATTGGTATGTTTTGGACTGTAGGAATTTTCAAGGAAGCATATAGGGAAAAACAAATCCTACCATACAATGTTTCCTGGCAACAAAAAACAAGCTTCACAATAGCCAGCTAAATGTTAATTAAATGAGCTTCAATCCAGGAGTGGAAAAAATAGCTTAACCACGGGGTAGGCAGTTGAGTGTCTGCACTGAAGACTCTAAATAATCAGTATACATGAGAAAACAAGGCTCTGCAGCAAGGTAAATGCCTAAGCGATTACACCATACCAACCATTTGGTTATGGTAGTGGTTGCATACACATGGTAGTGCAGATAAAGTTTGCTTACACTGTTTATGTTTAATCAGTTCTAGAGTCTAGGATACCAATTAAAAACAGCTGGAGCCTTATTTCCAGAGGTAGCATGATACCCTTATACAGAGTCTATTCAAATTAACATTAGAAATATTGCTGTTAATTCCCATATGTGTAGGGCCTCAGTAGAATGGCCAATACATTGCAATGGTAAGGCACGGTATCTCAAGGACTGCAAAAATAACTCTCACAAACTGTTTCAACAGTTTAGTACTCCTTAGTAGACCATTACTAATATTCCTTAGGAAGCAGATTAATTCTATAGGCTGTGTTTGAAACACTAATATTTTTAGGAAGCAGATCAACTCTATAGACTGCATTTGAAACACATATTCATTAGTCTAAGTCACAAAGGCTGAGAGAAAAAATACACACACAGCGTTGGCAGTAGAAATGGTAATACAAAAATGAGTAACATTTATGTGGTGAGCACACTACTGGAGGAAGAAGACAGACCTGGATCCCTACATGTTGTGTTCTAAAGGGATGGCATCATTTGAATTCAACAATTAAATGAGCTCCAGTTGGAAACTATGGGAGGGGAGGGGCTTGATATTAATGGTAGAGGACACCTGAACAATAATATTTAGCAACTAAAGAATATAGTGGGATGGGATTTCTGAGCCACGAGGCTGAATATGGAGCAAGTCTACACAAAACAATCATCTCCTGTGTCGCAGCTTCAGGTAAGTGGCATAGAAATGTCTGTGATTGCTGAGGAGTCTGGTATCATGACTGACAAGTAGTAGACTGCTGCAGTTAGGAGGAGTGATGGCAGTAGAGTAAGTAAGGGAAATTACCAGCGCAAGCTAAGACTATGTGTGGAACTTATCAGGGTGGAACCCTGATGCTCCAACAATAATGTGGAGCATGGCACACATAATAATATCCTGCAGTATATAAAATAAATGACAACAGTCAAAAGCAGTAACTTTATTAAACAAACCCTGGTAGAGCCTTTGTGAGAATAAAATGCACACACACACACACACACACACACACACACACACACACACACACACACACACACACACACACACACACACACACAAACACACTAAAATCAAAAATGAATTAAACCTACTGTTTTAATTAGCACAAAAAGTATTAAACACTCAAAGCCTTCCAACTTAATTCTCTGATAAGACCATGTAGTCTTATGGTGCTATACTGATAAACCATTTTCCTTATAAAGATATTGTTGAACAGTATAACCTCCAATAAAACAAGGTGTCTCCTGAATTAAAACTGAAGACCAGGGCAAGCTAGCACCACAAGTATGATATTTAAGCAAAGTTCAGCAACTGTTGTTTTCCTACTTTGTCTAATGTCTTAAAATATTCAGTATGTATATGGATAGGACTATAATATCTTAAAGTGCCCATCCTGAAGTTTCTAAACATCAGACATATCTTATTTGTAATCCAGATACCTGTATGTTTTGGTCTTTGATGTGTGCTGTGTTATAGGTCATTTCCTTTATGGATGATGGGTTGCATCATCCAGGACTCTGTGCCATATCCACCATCACCTGCAGCACACACAAACAGCATATATGTATCCTTCTCCCAGCACGCATGGTACTTTTGTGTTTAGGCCTGTCTATCTGGCATGTGGGTTCACCTACCAACCAGGAGATCTTGTGGCAAGTCCCCACTATAAAGCCCATCCCTGGATTGATAAGCTACTGCCTAGCAATTGACCAGTTGTCCAACCTGTGATAGCTCTGTTCAGCAAAAGTTGGATGTAAAACCAATCAACCTGCCACATATGAACTATGAATTGCTACACTCATGTAGGTTCACTGACAGGATGGAGCCTGGATGTGGATGATATGATGGTATGAAGAAGGCTGGACATCCTATGTATTAAGAGACCAGATGGACGAGCAGTGCAGCAAAGCCACTTGGTTTGGGATCCAGAGTCTACTATTCAGGAGGAGGACAGGATAGAAATGGTGTCAGAATTGTGGTGAGAGAGAGAGGATTCAGAAGGTGATGAAGGGTGCATCAGAATTAGAGACAGACTCATGGCAATCAGACTCCAGTCTAATGTTAGAGAAGTATTCATAATCTCAGCTTATGCCCAAGTGCAAGGTTGTGATAGTGAGGAAAAGAGTGTATTCATACAGCAGTTGCAGGACCTACTAGATAAAGCATGACAACATGAATTGGTGTTGATAATTGGTGACTTGAATGCACATATCAAGACAGACAGAACAGGATATGACAACTGCCTGTGTGCATGTGGGTGGAGCAACAGGAATAAAGAAGGAGAAGCCATTCTAGACTCCTGCCTGCAAATGGCTTGATAGTAGCCAACACATTGTTCAGAAAGAGAGATGGTCACAAGATCACATACAAGAGTGGCCAACATGCAACTCAGGGAGATGTCCTCCTAGTAAGGAAAGGGCACTTGGGTAGAACCAGTGATTGCAAAATCTTCCTTAGTGAAACTGGCTGATCACAGCATAAACCACTGGTTGCCACAATCAGCTGCATGCAGTGGTCAGAGAAGGCTCTAAGTTCAACAGAGACCAGGTTGAAGACCTGGAAGTTGACTGGAGAGAAAATGTAACAGTTCAAGGAATTACTCAGGCCCCATGAAGAGGCGAAAATAGGTGGAGTTGAAGAAAAATGGCAGCTCATCAAAACAGCATATGTGAGGACTACCAAACAGATATGTGGCTGAACCAGGTATGGAAATAAGGTACATAAGGAAAGCTGGAGTTGGAATGCAGAAGTCCAGGAAGTCATAAAGAAGGAGCTCAGGAAAAAGTGGGAGATAGAAAAGATGGACCAGGCAATGAAGGAATACTGGTTGGCTAACAAAGAAGATCAGAAATTATTTGCAACAGCAAAAAACAGGGCATCGGAGGCAATCTATCAGCTTCTGGAAAGTGAATCAGTAGCTGGCACAATAAACTGTATCAGGCTGCAAGGCAAAGACAGAAAGATAAAGAAGATAGTTAGACACCCTTCATAAGGGATGCCACCAACAACCTACTCACCAGTCCACAGGACATCAAAGGCAGATGGAAGGAGTATTTCCAACAGCTTCTAAATGAACAAAAACCACACAGAAACTGTACTGCCCCAGGCACTGTCCACAATGAACAAAGACTAGGAGCCCACCCTAGGAGAAGTAAGAATAACACTAAGGAAACTGAAGTCAGGGAAAGCAGCAGGCTCAAATGAGGTTGCAGCAGGCATGATAAAGATGTTGAGTAAGATAGGGGAGAAATGGCTCCTGAGGGTACTTATAGCAGTGTGGAAAGAAAAGCAAATCTCAGATGACTGGAGAATAAGCATACTCATGCCAGTGTACAAGAACAAAGGGGACATCCACAACTGTGGGAAGCACAGATGTATCAAACTTTAGAAGGTGACTGATAAACAGATATGCAGAGTAGTAGAAAGTAAGACGGAAGATGAGAAGTTCAGATTCAGATCAGGATGCAGCACAATTGACCTGATATTTGCAGTGAGACAGATAGTTGAGAAGAAGCTAGAGATGAGGAAAGCGTCCAACTTGGCATTCCTAGACTTGGAGAAAGCATATGATAAGGTCCCAAGAAAGCTGACTTGGGTAGTACTGTGGTGGATCAAAGTACCAGAAACATTGGTAGAATTAGTGCAGGCTATGTACAAGAATCCAATGACTCAAGTATGAACAGTGTTCAGTCTCACAGAAGGGTTCCTAGTGGGAGTGGGTGTACATCAGGGTTCATCTCTGAGCCCACTGCTGTTCATACTGGTGATGGACTGGATTAGCAAACAAGTCAGAGTGGTCAGATCAACAAAGCTACTATATGTAAATGATGTGGCATTACAGGCAGACTCTCAGCAAGAACTTTAGCAAAGGATAGTAGAATGGAATGCAAAACTGAACTCACATAGGATGAAACTAAGTACTGATAAGACGGTAATAATGGCAGCAAATTGGAGAAATCAGAAGAAGCTGAGAACTGAAATAGAATGGAAGACAGTGGAGCACATTAATGGCTTCAAGTATCTAGGAGGGGTGGTTGAGGAGAAGTGAAGTCTGAATGAAGAGATCAAAGCTACTATCAGAGGGGCTACATCCAACTGGCATAGAGTGTCTGGTGTAGTCTATGACAGAAGAATGCCAAAGAAACTGCAAAGTAAGGTGTACAAAACAGTGGTGTGACCAGTACTACTATATGGTACAGAAACATGGGCAGTAAAGACAGAGCAGATGAGGAAGATAGAGGTTATGGAAATGAAGTGCCTGAGACACATGGTAGGATGCACACTGTCGGAAAGATGAAGAAATAAAGACAGAAGAGCAGAAACCAAAGCAGCTCCAAATGCAGAAAAGTTCAAAGAGAAAAAATGATGCTGGTTCAGTCACATGTGCAGAAAACAGACGACAATCTGGGGAAGAAGATTTAAGACAAGTAGGAAGAAAGTAGGAGGAAATGAAGGAGTCCAGCAAAGGGGTAGATGGATTGTGTGAGAAGATCAGTCGGGCATGAATGTCAAAGAAGGCAGGCGTGTACCATTGAATCATGAGAGATGGTAACAGTTAACACTACACCCCAATCCCATGTAGAAAATTAGATAAAAGGTGGTTGATGATGATGATGATGAGGTTGACACCTGCAATATCTCTATGGCATCCCTGTTGATCACTGCAGGGTCCCTCCAGCTAAGGTGAGTGATGCCACATGTATCTTTGTGCCCACAGGAATGGGCATGCCACATATTCCCCTCAATTCGGAACATGGACAGCAAAGGTTGACTAGGTTCCTTAGAGAATCTCTGACAAGTGAAACTAGTACACAGTTTATTTATCTGTCAGGTAGTGGTACATCATGCACTGTCTGTACCTTCTCCATTTGAATGGTTAACTGCATCATCCAACATTTCTAACAGTCAAATCTTAACATGCTGCTGAACAAGCAGGGTTCCCATTATGTATGCCATGAATCTCAGCATTAAAAATGAGCATGCAGTGCTCTGTTTTATACATTTCTGACTCAGTCTGCCATTTTCTGTTTGTTAATTTGCATTATCCATGGGGCTCATTTGTATGGGATTCATTAGTGACTCCTCATTATGTAGTACTTAACATCTGCTGCATACACCACTATTTTGACTACTGCTTAGCCATGCTGCCAATGTTAGAATCATCCATATTCTGCATAAGATCAATTCTTGCACTGATTTACATTGTGAAATATGCTACCGATGTATTAGTCCAATAGTAGCAGGACCAAATAGATAAATTCCTAGACTAAGTTCAGATATATCTATAGCAAAGAAATCACATGGTTCTAGCAAACCACAATAATGCCACTTTATTCCAATGTACAAATACAAACACTAGCCACAACACATGTAGTACTTCTTCATTTGATAAAAATCAGAACACGTGCAACAGCTGATGGAAACAGCTGACAAATACCACATGACCATCTAAAAGCTATTATAATAATTAATACATAATAAGCAAAAAAGACATTTCATTGCATAAATGCATTCAGCGCTTCAGACCTCTAGGCTTTAAAATAGATTTTACACTGTAGCATATAAACATGTTAGGTTATCTGCCCTGAAGTATTTAATTCATTTATATTCACTGTTTTCCATGACAATAATAATATCATGTCTTATCATACTCTCTCATACTCTCATTTACAGCTTGCAGGGCAATAAATTGAAACATATTCTCTATCAGTCTCTGAAAACTGCTTATATAGTACATTAGGAGGCACTTTTCTTTTTATGTTTGAAATATGTTCCCCAATATGTTCCTTTAGCTTGCTATTACACTGGCCAAGATGGGCTGTTAGCCATATGATAATGCATGAGTCACAGTCTGCATATACCTCTAATGGGTATTTTCTAATTGGATGGATAAAATGCATTTTCTTTAAATAGAAATGTGCAGTGTTGACATTTATGACAGGGCACAGCATCTTATTGCCAACTAAACTGTATTCAAAGGTAAAATCCATCTCACTGTAGCATAATTAACATTTCAGATTATCTGTCCTTTTAAATGTGGATCTAGGTTGTTCTGTTATAACATCAAGCCCTTTAAATGAATGTAGTACGTCTCAATGATTTCTTGTTTTGAATAGCATATGTATGCCCATTGTACAGAGGTGAGAAATGAATAACTGCTGCTGTCTGCTTGCTGAACTGCAAAGACTGCATGTGAAAAAATGGTCTTGCCTTCCCAATACACTCAGTAAGGGATATTTTTGTTGACTCGTCATGAGTATAATCTCTTAATTCAAAATATTTCTTAACTGCATTCAGCTGTTAAGCTTTAGCAGAATAATTGGTTTGATTATCATTCTTAATGTTTGAAGCATCTGTCTTCTAGTCATACCGTTAAACATAAAATGGGGATGCATACAGCTCCTGTGCAGTTAGCTGTTTCAATAATACATTTCTTATAAAGTGATATGGTGAAATTCCCTTTTCTCTGTAGTTGAAGACTAAAGTGTATATCCTTTCCTACTACAGATAGTTAACAAAACAAACAATTTTAGTAGTAATATAGTTAGCGAACTTAGGCATTTCATTGTATGTACCCCATATGTCATCTACAAACACCCAACTTAGCAATGAATTTGGATATCTGCTTGCATTCAGCCACAGGATTCTTTAAAATATGTTAAGGGTTGCTGTACCTGTAGCTTCAAAATGCTCTTATACTTGCCGCTGGTGATGTCGCCAGGTGTCTCCCCCAAGGCACAGGGTTTTCAGACCATGCTTAACCTTTCATGATCTCCATGAAATAGATATAATAGACCACCTCAGGGTAGACAAGGACACGGTACACTCAATCAAACACATATGTTGCCCCCTTCTGCAGTCCTGTGGGAATCATAGAAACCCATCCCAGTAGAAACTATGGTATGTGTAGCTTTGCTTATTTTAGCTACAGGGATTTTTCAGGAACCTACAGGGGATATAGTGGGGGTTTCACAGGCTTCTCCCTACAGACTATTTCACAATTTCCTTCATGGAATGCTGCAACATGTGGGGAGCATATATAGTTTCCATATACTCAAGAAGAAATTTAAAATATTTCTCCAGAGAGGAAGTGGACGCAGCACATCTATTGATGAAGGTATCCTTACCTGACATTTGAGACACATACACACACATACACACACACACACACACACACACACACACACACACACACACACACACACACACACACACACACACACACACACACACACACACACAAAACACTATTGGATTTGAACCACATACAGCTCTAACTATACAATCTAGAAAATACATTATCAACTACATGTGCCACAGGAGAAGTCTGGCTTCTGCAGTGTTAATGTGGATTTTTGAAAGGATAGCATCACTACTGTGCTGCAAAGCAAATGTTTGTGTTAAAAGTGGGATAAAGTGATGGAGGTGTCCTGTCCCAGTTTAAATGTTTCTCCTGAGTGGAGGTGGACACAGCACATCTTCTGATGAAGCCACATTTATCTGACACTAGATTCACACCAACAGAGGTTCATCACTGACTGATTTGAACCACCTACATATTTAGTTATATAATCTTGAAAACACATTATCAAATGCATGCACCACAGGAGAAAGCTGATTTCTACAATGAGAGAGAGAGTGCACTTTTGAAATGATAACTTCATCAGTGTGTTCCTGGCAAGATGTTTGTGTTAAAAGGATCGAGATAAAGTGATGTGGGGGTCCCCACCCAGTGTAAATGTTTTTTCCTGAGTGGAAGTAGACACATCACATCTGTTGATGAAGCCATACTTACCTGACACTAGACCCACATGCACACACACACACACACACACACACACACACACACACACACACACACACACACACACACACACAAGTTCAGTACTATTTGATTCAAACCACCTACCTATCTATTCATATCGTCTGAAGAACATAGTATTAAACTTGAGTGACACAAGAGAAATCCGACATTAAATGTATGAAAATGGATATTTGTAAGGAGTACCTCATCAGAGTGTTGCGAGGAAGCTATTGCGCATCACAGTTTTGGGTGAAAAGGCATGTGCCCTCACAGGTAGAAGTAATAGAAATGTGCTGATCACAAGTAATTACATAAGGCTCAGATATGTTATCTATCCTATCATTCGTGTACATTGCATTTTCCTGAGTGACATGTATCTGTGTCACAGTTTGGTGTTTTTATAAGAATCACACTTGTAAAGCAGTGGATTGACAACCAAGCATTCATGAGTGTTCAGTTCAGGATGATCATTTGCAAACATTAGTCATTCGTGGTGCCGTTTTCAATTGCATGTGCTCATGCTTGGATATTGTGCAGACTAAATAAAAACAGGTGAAAAATACAACACTGTACTGTTCAATACCATTCATAAATAAAGTGTGAAAAGGTTCCACCATTGTACATCATTTCTTAATGTAAGTGTTGGGGTACAAAAATAACTTTACAGAATGAAGTGTCAATATCACAGCAAAATACATATGCTTTGAGTATAAAAGTTCATTAACATATACAGAAGTTATGCAATCCACTGACATTATTTTTTTTTCAAAATCTCTCCCTGAAGTGCACCACTGACAACCTAATTTGTGTAATTGATGGTAAAGTATTACCGCATGCATAATTATATCTTAAAGTTTGAACTTGGAACAGGGAGTACCAGTAATTCATAGTGATCCATGCCAAGCTTTGTGCAAATGAGTATAAGCAAAAACATAGGTTTGATTTTCATGAAATCCACAGCAGAGATGTATTATCTTAAGTTTTTTCTCATGTCATTTAGAGTACATTAATCATTATACAGATGATACAGTTGTATAGTTACAACAGACCTCATATCTGGTGACGGTCCATGTATTTGAGGCATGTTGCAATTGTTGTTATGCAACTGCATGTGCTTGTATGACATGACTGAGTAACAAAGTCAATATGTGTATAACAATTATGTGTGCATCATAATTTAAAAAGTTCAGAAGACAGATGGAAATGAAATTACAGTGACCCTATCACATATGTGTGTATAGCAGCAATGCTGTCTACATGTGCCTATTGTGCCATGTTTGTAAACATATAAACCATGATTATACCTAATGCCCTGCAGTCATTTCTTTAGAAGAGAATAACACTTTGTGAATGATTATGAAACACACAAGAGACCCAGCATATTAATACTGGTGGAAATCTGGACAATGGAAAAACTATGAAGCAAGGACATCTGTGGGCAGCATGCTTCATAACACTATGTACAATTGGAACATCACACATGATGTACATTCAACTTTACAGACTGTTGAAGAGATGAAAACTGTCTCCTCATAGTGTTATCAGACTGTCTTTACATAACACAGTGAGGTTAAGCATAGTAGAGTGAGGAGCATCAGACCAATATGGCCAAAAACAAAAACTCACAAGATGTTTCCATTTGCTGAGTAATGCCTTTTCCAATGATTTACAGGTGCTGCTCTCTGCCAGGCATCATGCAAATACTGAGGAGAAAGAGTGATGAAACTGAATGGGTGGGAAGAGAGAAACATTTTGAGACAGGGATAGAGGCATACTAAGAAGTCTGTTTATGGGATGCTGGTATATCTCTGTGTTATATTACTCTTAGGGTTGTCAATATGATTATTCTGTCTTGGTCTGTACATACAAGACAAAAGCCAAAAGTTAGGGACCATATTTAAATAGTGCCCTTAAAAACCTACAATTGTGCTAAGATAATGCATATTCTGAACTACATAAAGTCTGAAAATCACATGTATGGCATTACTTATTGACTTCAATCCTCAATGATTTACCATAAATTCCTAAATGTTGTGAGGAACGCACCACAGATTCAGATGCACAAAGTTGGACATCCTTTGAAAATCTGTACTCTTTAAAGGTATTGCTCTGTACAATAAAGTGTTTCCAATATGGATCAATAAGGGGCAGGAGACTGAAGACATGATGAGGACAAAAAGGATAGTGGGGGGTTCATAACATATGTAGCCCACAGTTACACACCATACTATTAATATGGAAAAACATTGCATAGTTGTATGACATACGTCTGGATTTGAAATCATTGACAGTCTCATGAAAATGGGTGCAGACTAGAAGATTATTTTACCTCACCTTATACTTTCTTACATTAAGATTAGACATTTTAAAAGGTTCTGAAAAACAGGTTGATGAAAGGAAGAATATAAACTTCCCCCTTCATCACAGTTATATGAGTTGTAACAACCCTTAGGGTGGACATGACATTTATTTATTTAAGATTGATGACCGGGAAGTCTACTGGGCCAAGAAGAGGCCATTTTCAATGGAGGACCAGGGAAAAGCTCCACAATAATTGCAAGTTACATTTCGCATGTTACAAAAAGACATAGTTCATACAGCTAATTAAACATTTACAGATAAGCTCCACGATATTTGCAATTGGCTTGTAACAATGTCACAAAAAGGAAAAGACATAATTCAATACAGAAATTTCAATATTTACATAAAGTGAATATTTTTGTTATAAACTCAATTGTAGGTTTAACATTTCAAAATATATAGCTACTAGCTATTAGTAGGTTAGGAAAATATTATGCATGGATAGGGTAATAGTATATTTGAGATTGGGGAAAATAATAAAATAGTTATTAGAGAGAACATTGATTTTTAGTAGGGGATGGATTGTTTTGGGTGGGATGAAGTAACAGAGGTAGTTTGATGAGTCAGTGCAAGGTGGAATGAGGGGGGAGGGGTTTAAGTTGCAGTGTGGCAGGGGCATTCCTATTTGGAAGAAAGATGAGAGAGTAGCTGAGATCTAAAATTTGTATGGTTAGGTAGGTTGCATAGGTGTGTGGGGAGAGAGTTCCACTGTTTAGCTAAGGAGTGGGACAGCAGTAGATGGGCAGGAGGTCATGCAGGTTTTTGGACCTGAAGGAGATTTAGTTTTTTGGATCTGAGTGAGCGGTTGGGAATGTAAGGTTTTAAGGAAGTAGCAAGAGATGGGCAGTTGGCAGGTTTAAAGATGAGCTTGTGGGCAATGGTGAGTTATAGGTAACTGAGGTAGTTGGGTAGTTCAAGCCAGCTGAGGGTGAGGAGGGAGTGGCAGTGGCAGGATGAGTTTTTTGAACTGGTTGCAAATTTGGAGATCTTGCGGTAGCAGGATTCAAGTTTGGACCGAAGGCCAAGATGGAGATTGGTGAAAAGAGGGGCACCATACATAAGGGAGGAGAGTAGGAAGGTGGATGCAAGAGTTTGCTGGGTAGAGGGGCTTAGGAAATGGTTGTGCCTGCAGAGGAGACCTAACTTTTGTTGGATTTTCTTGCTTGTGGAGTGGATATGGGTGTCAGATTTTAGTTCTTCAGCAATAATGATGCCAAGAAGCTTGGTGTTGGGAGCAATTTCAAGGAGGGTGTTGTTTTGGCTCTGTATGTTGAATGTGGATTTGTCAATGGAGTTTTTGGTAGGGGAAAAAATAGTTTGGTTTTATTTGCATTTAGTGCCAGATGGTTAGACTGCATCCAGGTTTCTGTTTTGGAGAAGAATAGTTGGGTTTTTGCTAGGAGCTCAGAGGGGGAGAAGGCTGAGCAGATGATTGTTGAGTCATCTGCATACTGGATGATAGATGAGTTTGGGATGGATTGGTGAAAGTTGTTAATGAATAGGTTGAAGAGAAGAGAGCCAAGAACAGAACCTTGTGGACACCTGTGGGTGTGGGAAGGAAGGGGGAGGTTGAAGTTTTCCATTGGACAGCTTGTTGGCAGTCGGGCAAGTAGTTGGAAAACCAGGCAATGGTGGTGGGAGAGAGGTGTAGGGTGGAGAGTTGGGATACGAGTGGGGTGTGTGAGATGGTGTCAAAGGCCTTTGACAGATCTAGGAATAGTGTGGATATGAACTTGCCTGAGTCACGTTCGAGGTTTATGGTTTCAAGAAAGGAAAGAAGGGCAGTCATGGTGCTGTGGTCAGGGCAGAAGCCATGTTGGGTAGGGGAGAGGAGATTGTTTAGTGTTAGGTGTGCCAAAAGTTGTGCTTGCATTGTTTTCTCTAGTATTTTAGAAAGAAGGGAAAGGATGGCAATAGGCCTGAAGTTGGTGGTATCAGTATTTTTGCCACCTTTGTTGAGGGGGATGATGTAAGCATGGCACCAGATAGAAGGGATGTATGATTCTTGTATGGCTCTATTTATAAGAATAGAGATGGATAGTGGGGGGTTCATAACATCCAGAAGCAAAGTAGATATATAATAGTAATTGTATCACACTTTATTACTTTTGGTCTGTTTTGTTATAGTACACTGAACTTAAGTATGTTTTGCAAAACTAACTGTAGTAGCATGGCAGTTTCTTGCTATAAGACATGAACTGCCATGTACAATGGTTACTATTGCTGTGGAGCCAGGCATCGTGCAAATGCTTAAGACACAGAATGATAACACAAAGAGAAGGGGAGAAAGAGACAGACAGACAGAAGACATTTTTGCTTATGGACCATTTCTGTCCATCTTCGTTGTGTGTTTCTACAGATTGTCATCATCATTATTATGTCATGGTGTCTACAATAAAGTGTTCATGACAGGGATCAAGCAGATTAAAACAGAAGCAGAATATTGGTGTGTAAATGAAATATGTAACCAACAGTTACATACAAACTAGTCATATAAAAAAAACAGTCAATAAGACTGACATACTTCAGGAATATAACCCTTGACTCTATGATAAAAGTAGTGTATAGACTTCAGCATCAACTCAGCACATCACACCACATAGGAGTTCCTACATTACAAAGTTTAAGTCACAGAGTTGAAGGGACAGTGGCATCAGATTGAAGCAAATGATAATGCAAGCATTAGGCTGCATCACAGTAATGACACTTGTAAAATCCCCTAATGTGAGCATTACATCCAGCAGCCTAATAAATATGCATTGTAAAACATGGCAGGGCAGAAGTGGGAAAAGACAAAGACAGAGAAGAGAGAAAGAGAGAGATGGATACAGGGACAGAGAGATGCAAAGAGTTTTGTTTACAGAGCATGTCTAACCATCTTTATGGTGTGTTACTCTTAGATTTCTCCTCATAATTATTCTGTCATGTTCCTTCAGATACTGTGTTTGCAATGGTATGAATGCCAGGGTAGAAAATGAGACATTATTAACATATAAGCAGGATAATGTTGGTTTAATAATTAACTCTTATAGGGTTGCAACATGTTTGCAAATGCAGTAATGCTCCACTGTGAAACTGATATTCCTCCAGATTTTATAAACTCCATATAGGCATAAAGTACAGTCTACATGGAAGGTACCAGGGCCGTGTATGCATTTCCCCCTTGGTAGAGTGCATGCATTTAGTGATGGTGCAGTGCTGAGGGAGAGACACGGAACACGATTATTGAATCAGTGTAGGGAGTGTGTTACTAACTGTGTCCGCAAATGAATAACACACCCCCTGCACTGCCAAAGTGCAGTATATCAATGTATGTATATGTATTAAATTACATTTCTTTTTATATTTGGCGGCAAGCAGCAACTGACAAGTGCCAGACATCTAAAAATAGAAACCGGATGCATTTAATTATGAAATCAAAAGTCAAATTTAAGTATAGCTGAGTGGGTTTGAGTGGCACGGCACAATGCACAGCAGTTTTTAAACATAGCTGAGAGGTATATTTAAAAGTGTAGCAGCATTCTACATATCCACATAGCCACATGGATAGAGTTATGGCTTCCTGTACAGTAGGTGTGGGGTTTGAATACATGGAAGGTAAATTAAGCAATTATTTTCCCAAGATAAATTATGCCAATTATTTTTAAATCATGATCTGCTGTATTCATCTAAGCTCTGTTAAGCCTTGCTAAGCCATGATTGCTTAGGTGGTTTGTTCACTGCTAAGCATTGCTGAGCAATCCCAGTTTATGCACTGCTCAGTTGAGCTGAGCTGGTTTGCATGGTGCTAAGTGAAGCATTTTTAAATATCACCCAATGGCATGTAAGAGTGGGAAGAAGGGCTATATTAAGCTCAATAGGTGGAAATACACCATAATCCATTGGAGTTCTGTCTCTGAAGGATACAATGACTGTTGTTGGAGAAGGTTTATGCTTTTGGGTGCAGCACTGGGGCATTGAGGAGTTCAGGGTCATGGCTGGATTCCTAGTGAAAAACCATGAAGACTGGCTCATGTAGGGAGGTCACCAGGGCTCAGAATACAAAGTGGAAGCCTGGGACCAGCTGGCAAGGGACCTCACCAGTGCAACTGGTATCCCCCAAACAGGTGAGCAGTGTTGTCACCACCATAATGATTTGTAAAGAAGGAAGGGGGTTCTCTTGGGTGCTTGGGTCCAAGAATTCCAGGCTGGCAATGTTCCATATGTGTGCAAGTATGTTTATCTATGTTTTACCAATTTTTAACCTTGAATGTCTGCTAAATTGGTATGCACAATGGTGAGCTTCTCTCCCAACAGCTGCAGAGGTGAGAGCTTGTGATGTCGAGGTGTATGGAGGGTGATAGGTCAGGTTGTGCTGTGAGTGTAGAGAGTACAGCGGTAGTATGCTATCTATAGTCAATTAAGACAGAAAAAAAATTAGAGCAATGTACAAAACATTTGTTGTGCAATAACTGTGGAATTACAGCTGCATAATACTAACTGTTATCCAAGAGAAAACTCAAAACTGTTCCAGTAACTTCATGTACGTATCTGTAATAAACTGTTGTGCAATATATATTTATTTATTTATTTTACTTATTTTACATTTGTTGACCGGGATAGTCTAACTGTATTTATGTCCATTTTCAGTAGAGACCCGGAGAGATAAGCTCCAAGAGATTACTAGACTACTGACATACAGGTACTAGTTGTTATACAGTTAAATATTACAAATTTTAAACAGTTCAGGAATCTTCACAGTTTATACAAAAAACATGTTGCAAGCATTAGATAAGATATTTTAGACTTTATGTAGAAGACTTCATTAGTAACTAGAAAGTAATTGTTAAACAAATGCATACTTCAAGTTTCAACAGTTTAGCAATGCTCACAGTTTAAACAATACTTGTTGCCTGCCATAGGTAGGATGCTTTAGAATTATATGCAGAAGAATTTAACTAGGTATTTTAAATTATCTCTATTAGGATAAGATATGTTTTTGCCAAGGATAGGTCTTGATCTAAAAAGACACAGCTAGAGCAGGAATTAGGTCTTAAGAGATGGTATTTGGGATATAGTATGAGATTAGTCTGGATTTGTACAGGGACATAACCAATGGGTTTTACGATAGAGTTTCAGATTGTGTTTAAAAAGTGTAAATGAAGGCAGTGATGTAAGTTCATGGGGGAGTTGGTTCCAATACTTTCAAACTGCATTTAAGAACAGAGCATCTCCTGCCATGTTATTAGATTTACATGTTGATACAAGTAGTTTATTAGATAAGCATAAAGTTGAAAGGTTCTTATATTGGGTAATGAGACTAGCAAGTATTGGGGTATTGGTAGGTTGGAAAAGGGCTTTGTGCACAATGGTGAGTTGTTTAAAGTGAATCTGATTCAGAAGCTCTAACCAGCCTAATTGTTTCAGATTATGGCAGTGATGGGTCTTAAAGGAGGAAGCAGTAGCAAATCTGGCAATGCTATTGTAAGCGTTGGCTAGCTTGTTAAGGTCATTTTTTGATAAGTTAGTATATATGGAAGAAGCATAAAGAAGTGTGGAGATAGGGTGGGAATAGGCAATAATGGTTCTGGCTAGTGGGGAGAGAAAGGGTTTTATCCTATAGAGGGAGCCTAGTTTCCTGTTGACAGTTTTTATGGTATTGTTGATATGGGTTTCAAAGTTCAGGCTGTTATCAATGGTTACCCCTAGAAGTTTAGTTGTTGGATCGGGAGATATGAGTGTACCATTATTGGATAAGACTGAAAAGTTCATTGGGAGTGATTTACGAGTAGGAGTGAAGAGGAGGAGTTTGGTTTTTTTGTGGAATTTGAGCTGATATTTCAACCCAGTAACAATATATTTTGTACACCTGCATTTTATGTAGTAATGTATAGGTTTCCTAGTATCTCTATCATGATTGCATTACATTCATGTGTGTTCAACTGTCACTGCAATGTACTATAATACTATAGTACTACTACCAGGTCATATTTTGTTTCCAGGTGAGCTTTAGGTAAAGACCAGTCAGTCAGGTGGCAACAGTGACTCAGTAGCTCAGTTTGTTAAATGCTGTTTACAAAGTACATTTTACACACATAGACCAGGGTTCAAATTCAGTGCTATATACTAATAAATAATACTGATTCAGATATGTTATGATGACAGATATTCTCTCCTCAGGGACTACTGGTACATGGATGAGGTAACCTATATTATGTGTAAATAATTGTTTATTCAGATTTCACAGGCTGTTAAAATCATTACCACAAATGTGTTATTAATGAATAAAATAAAGGAAATATGTGCACCAATAATAAAATATATTAACATAAAAGAAATAAAATGTGTACTGTTGGTATGGCTATATGCCTGGTGTGTTGTGGAAAGTTTGCTGACATCAATTACTACATGTGATGCACATGTCCCATGCAGGCACTGGTATCAGGTTCTATCCCCATGCCTGCCAGAAATATTAAGGTAACAGTCACTTATTGATTACAGATAGCATTCTCCCACAAGAACTGCAGGTAAATGGGTGAGATAGCTCATATCATTGTGCAAATAAGTGTTTTTTTCAGATGTCACAGATTGTTGCAATCATTACCACCAATATCCTTTTAATGCGTAAAATAAAGGAAATACCTCAAGTAACAGTAACATATTATAAAATAAAATAAATAAATAGAATTTGTGTTGTTGGTATGGCTATATGCCTGATATGTCTTGGAAAGTTGCTGCTGTCAATTAATACATGTGATGCACATGTCCCCTGCAGTCACTGCTATTGTTTTTTACCCCCATACCTGCCAAGCAAGGCATGAGAGTTGTGTACTCTCTTTACTGTACACATGCATGTCTCTCAACTGTCACACTGTCATGGAATGTAATTTCTGTTCCATAGTACCTCTGTCACAGATGTATCATTGACATGGTTATATGTCAATAGCAAAGTAACAGTACACCAACCCACAGTGCACCATGGTAATTATATAGATCCACCTGATGTGCAAGTGTTCTTTGTAGTTGTGTACCTGCAGGTATTACTGCTTGGCCCATAGTATCCCATGTGGATAGCTTGAGAGGTATGTAAATGCTACAGCAGCTATAGGGCACATTTACAGATAAAGAAAGGACAGACTTGTAGAGTAGATAGCATTACTGTAGTCAATGATATAGTCCATGATGGTATTAATGGACTGTACTTCTCCCCGCCCTTTATCTTCATACATTTATTATTGTTATATATTGATTATAGTTTTCTATTAACATATGTTTCTCCATAAACATTATGTTGGTGTTTTATTAATGTCATGTATTACTCCGGTTGCATATTAACATATCTTGTTGAATTACCTATTCGGTTGGTCTTATGCTGTAACTGTTGCTAGCATGCTGTTTTTTACTGACTTTTCTGTTATATATTGTTTTGTTTCACATAATATGCACTGAACTGTCATGGAGTTATTTGCAATGTTCTGGCATACTGTTATTACTAACAATGATTTTGCTCATAACTCAGCTATATGCATTAGTTTACTTGCATAACCACATACTGTCAGGGTAGGTTGGTTCCTGGTGATCCACCTACTCTACCTCAGCCAGCTGTGACACCAGGTCCCAGCACATCTGGGACCCAAGAAGGTGCTGCTCCCTCCACTGTCCTTGCACCACCTGGGAGCAGGGGCAGAAAGGGGGTTGTCACCCAGGATCAGTTACCAGCTATGGTGCACAGGATTGTTCACAGGAGCTATGAACAGTGCTTGTGCCGGATTGAGGGCAGACTCGAAAACCTGGTGGGGCCTGGTGGACCCGACACTCAGCCTCAGCACAGCCAACTTTGGGCAGTGAAGGAGCAGTGCTGACTGCCCATGGGTGAGGATCTCAGTCATGCTGCTGCCATCTGGAGGCACATGCACCTCAGATTTCACAACACCCTCCCCGTTCAAGGTGATTACCCCCTCGTGTCACACACCACCCCTGTCAGCTGTCTTGTCTGTCTTGTCTGTCTACAAGTGCAACCTCTCCTACCCAACTTACCTCCCCACATGTACCTACATCCCTCCCCCAGCATTTCACTCTCTCCTTAAAAAAAAAAAAGAAAAAAAAAAAGTGGGTACTTGTCCCTCAAAAAAATATCTCCCCATGCACAGCTCTCCATTTTGGATATGTATATACTGGACACAGCTAATTATTACATTAATTAATGAACACATTTATGCTGCCCTCACCCCTTTCTCTGGGGTGTGAGGTGCCAAATTCCAAATTCTGTAAAAGCTGCACGGCTGTTGCTGTACAAGAAATGGAGAGCTATGGTCCTTACCTATACCCTTCCTGCACAACTCTATCTGCCTTTCAATATGTTTTCCCCTTCTTGCCTCCATTTCACCACTGTCTTATCACCTTTTTTTCTTTTCTTTGATAATTTTTAGCACAGGTTAATATGGAGCTAAGAGGCACACCATGATGTGGCACATCATGCAAACCTGCACAACCCACTTAGTGCTTAAAAGTGCTTTAATGGTCTTATGTGTTTCTCACAGTGTTAGACAGACCAGCAAAATAATTATCCCTGCCATATCTCGGACCCAGGTCCTTTTCAACTACAGCATACTGCATTTGCCCACTAGGCCACTCAGGTCTGAATTAAAACAGGTGTCTCCAGCAAAATGTACTGATTGCTAGTGACAGACTGCAGGTATATATAATGGGGAAAAATGAGTGTGTATCTGGGACTGTGATGCAAACACCACACCAGTATAAGCAAAATAAATAATAGTGGTTGTACATCAGGCCTAGGATACCAGGCATACTTTTCAACTATACAGATTGTTGCATAATGTCCAGAGCTTTGAACACTATTTTTGGCCTGAGTTTCATAACATTGCGTATTTCTGGCAAAGTACTGGCAACCCATCAAAGACTGAGGTTAGAACATTACAACAGACATTTAAGTTTCACACATCATACCCTTCAGAAAGCACATGCTAATGCAACACCTGTTATTTTATCCACATTCAACATTTGTAAGAGCAACATGTAAATATTGTCCCTATTTTTGACCTTTGTCCCACTATTGGTTATGGCCTTCTCCAGATGTCTTGCTCTAAGAGGTTGAGAGGTATGATAGCAGGTATTTGTTCCCTTTTATCAGCAACATCTTCAAACACACCTGCTAAGGCAGCAATGGTGAAGTACAAGGATACAACTGTGACCCTGCTGCACAACTGCTTTTGAAAGCCATTTACATAATGATGGATGCAGACGTATGTCACATACTGTATGAATGTATATATATCTTTCAAATACACCTGTGACAGCACTAACTCAGTAGCTCAGTCTGTTAAATCCCTTGCACATAGTACATTTTGCTACCCACAGTTCTGGGTTCGAATCCAGTGTGTTGCACATCAATTACATTCTGGTGAACACAGTAAGTAATGCCTGAGTCATGCAATTTTAACCCACACAGGTTGCTACTACTGCATTAACTGCTGCCCATGTTTGCAAGCTAAAGGCCTATAATTAGGGACACACTCCACATATTTCTATAGCCAAACGATATGCCGCCTACTACCCTGTGATTGGCACTGTTACATAACAGATGTACCTTATGCACATGCCTCTATTGGACTGTAAAGGGTACCTTACCCTGGTTCTGCTGTGGTAGCACAGATGACACTGCTGTCTCAGTTACACATACAGCTTGCTGTTCTCCAAAGAGGTCACATTCCCCTATGTGTCCTAGGCTGTAGCAGCAGCTTCACTCTGGAACATACACAGCTGTATATTAAGCTAGTTGCTACAGACCTACCATACCTCACAACTCTCTAGAACAATGGATCCAGACACAATCAAACATAAAGGGTGGGGGGAACAGGCCAGCAACAGGGACATGCTTCATAGTTTTCCCCTACAAAGCTAGTCAGCCAAGAGACTAGCAGCTACTGCAACAGTGTGCATAGTCTGATGGGTATGATGTCTCAGGTTTACATCTCCCTCTCCTTACTGATGTCAACCCACAATGTTTACCATTGAACTGCCAGATAATCACAATGCCATAGGACAATGGCCAAACATATCATGGAAAACTGTGCACATACTCAAAAATCTCAACAGTGGGCAACATTTGTACCTACCCTCTGTGATGCTGTAGTCTCCACACCTAACTAATGTCCATCTGAAAGTCTAAGAAAGAGGCCAAGGTCTACATGAATGCCATAAATATTGCACTGTGGTGCCATTTCATTGGCTAATGAAAGTGCAACCCAGCTGTTTTGGATGCTACTAGCAAGTCTGGGACACAGATTGGTGCACAACAAATTATCTGTTAATGAGCAGTTCCTACACTATGGAGAACTGGTTTGTATGTTGTTTTGCGCACATAGAAAATGGGTTTGCAAGCTATTTTCTGAGGAACACTTAAAAAAAGGAGCACTACACTCTACCAAGTATGTAATAGATGTCCCCATGTAATGGCAAGTGGATGGTAGGATGGAAGTATGGGGAATAAGGATTACAACAGTAGGTCTGTCATGCATCTATGGTATTGACATGCTGGTACTACTCTGCTGTCCAATAGCTACAGGAAAGCCTCACAACTGTTCCTGATTTGAGTCAAACCCCAGCTCTGCCCTTCTTGCTCCCTCCTACAATGGTCAGCTGTTGTAGGAAAGCTAGTGGAATCTGTGTTAGATGGAGTGACACTACATAAGGGTGTATACTCCTGTAACAACAAATGGTGTACTGTCATTCACAACCTCTCAGTCTGTCAATGCCACACAGAAATAATGCTGCCATTCTACAGGAGTCCCTGATGTACCCTGGCTAGGTCACTGTTTGTAGACATTCATCTCTCTTTGGTTGAGAGCTATGGCTAACATACCTGTCAACCCCCTATAGCAGGGATTCAGTAATAGCCATAAGTAATGGGGCACAGGTCCAACTTCAGTGACAGGGGATACATATTGACCACTCAATGTAACACTATGAACACACTTACAGATTTTACTGTAGCATACATGTTTTCTGAGAGGTCTGGCATGTAACAACCAGCTTCTCTACTGTCCTTCTACAACCATCAATGAATAGCCAACCATTTCTCAGACATCCACATGTTTGTTCCAAATGGGACACATTCATGAGGCATGCATTCATAGTCTGCAAGCATATGAGTAGAGGGGAGGTGGGATGCCTACAAGGAACATATACTGCAGGAGGCTTTCATTGCTGTCTGTCTTTGTGGCACACTGCTGTTGCTGGACTGTCCCCATACAGTTGTTGTAATATCACACAGCTATTTGTCTGACACTAGCTGTAAGACATATTACTGTGAGTTTGTCCATAGGGGACACACCACAATAGACTGCAGTGATGGGTATAGAGACATAAAGCAGAATCTGTCATGGCACACAGGGACATACCCAGTACTGCTACTATCCTGGTGATAGTCACACATGTAGTATGTTGATACACTGTGGGGTAGGAGCAGTGGATAGTGCAGGCTGTATTGCTTGTGCAGGGTCTGTACATAGTGGATGTCCATGTATTTGGTCCTGTAATGTGTTCCCCTCTTGTTGTCTGTCAGGAACAATTTATCACAGGTGGCAGCCATCATTCACAGCTGCTGAGAATGCTGTTACCCTGGATGACCTCAGACTGCACCATCACATTCTGCTGTAAAGAGGTCAACAACATCGTGACCAGTGTGCAGCATTGTGAGGAGATCTTGTCAGGGCAGTTAACCAAAGTGGACATCAGGACAGGAACTGTAAGCAGGTCCAACACAGGGCCACAGATATGATCAATGCCTCATGTCAAAGGGCAGCTGCTGTGGCCAGTGATTGTGCTGCCACTGGTGGAGGGCCTGCAACAGACCAACCACTCACAGCCACATAGGAAGTCCTGGAAGACCTGGAATCAACTACCAGCTCCCAGGCATCCATCACCTCATACATCCTGGATGGGGGCACCACAGCGTTCACATCAGAGAAGCATCAAGTAAGCTTACTTTGTTCACCACTGTAATGCTGTACCAGATATTGGCAGTATCACATTAGGTGCTGTACATGTGGATATATGCACATATTACTGTCTAACAGTGCAACATGTGGTATCACTGACAATCCCTCTCCCACACATTTCCATAGGTACTTCGGGTGTGGCCGGAGTCTGTGGTCCTGTACTTGGTAAATGTGATATCATTTTTTTTATGGCTTATATATAACATATGAATATTAAGCTCTTCCATTTAGCCAAAGGCACAACTGTTAGACTTAGCCCAAATGGGATAGTTGTATGTTCCACATTGGAGCAGTTGACTACAGTCCAAACAATGGATAATCACTGCTGTGTATTTGTTCAAACACTAACACGTTTGCAGTTATAGTCATGAAGAAGTATACAACCTGCTATACAGGAGGCAATGACCACAGGATGCCTGTTCACTCATTATAAGGAGATGGTATGTACCTGCAGCAGTGATACTACAGCAGACATATCATTCTCAGGATAGGTGTACTGGGGATTATGTGTAGTTCTATCACACACACTGTCATATTGCATACACCACAGGTGTAGTATACTGTCAACATTCACTAGATGTAGCTGATGTGCATGTTAGAAACAGCTTGTCTTGTCTGTGTATGTTGTGTGTTTGTGTGTTATGCATGTGATCAGTGATATGATGTGTGACTGGTAATTTGAGTCTGTGTGAATTACCATACATAATAGTGCAGGTAATAAAGTACTGATTTTGTCCTCCTCCTCACAGATGAATGGGGGGATGAGTCTGTCCTCCTCACAACCTGATGTCAGTGTTCAATCAGGCTCTGATGATGGTGGTGGTGGTGGCTAGAGTGAGGCTCAGGTGGGGTTGTTGCAGGCTGAATCTGTCCCAGAGGTTGACATTCCTGTTCTACCCCCATTGTTCCCACACATAGTCAGTATGCCCACACATACCCAGTTCACAGAAGCCACAGATATTGGATAGTCACATGGTGTTGACATTGAACAAGACAGTGTGATAACTATGGCATCAGTGAGTGTAGACATTGCCCAAAGCTAGACAGCTGGTGAGATCCCACACAGGCAGATTGACAGGGGTGCTCAAAGGGGGACTGATGTGCATCCACCCCCTTTCACAGGTGTAACAGCACAGGTCACTCGCCGCATGTTTTGGGTCATCATGGAGGCAGAGGCATGTACCAAATGCAACACCACATGGATGTTCATGGTCATGCATGCAGCACAGTCTGATATCTGTGACTGCTTCCACTGCATTTGTGATGCCACAGATCATTTCACTGATGTAGGGGACAGAAAGTGGGCTGAGACAGTGCCTGTCTTTGTCCACACATTGTCTGTGCTGGAACATTTGGTTGGGGTTGGGCATCGGGCATGTGGACATAGGTCAGCAACACCATCTTCTGGGAGACCATGTGTCCGTGCACACTTATACCCCCATAGTGGCATTATCTCGAGAGCTACAGAAGGAAGTGTGCTGTCCACACACTGATGTGGCAGGCCATGGGCATGTTGTCCTGAGTAGTCCTGTGGTGGACACGGGCCCTGCAGACAGCAGTCACTGTCAGGTGCTAGAACTGCATCTGACCTTGGGCATGATGGTGCCACTGCCACTCCTGACACAAGTTCCTGTGTTTGTGGCCAGAGATGGTGAACTGTGCACTCTGCCATGTATGGTCCACAGCTGTCAACCAACACATGTTTAGGGCTAGCACGGGGCTTGACTGTGTACCTGCATACCTTCAAACATCACTGTTACATGCTGGTCACCCACAGATACACATGACACATTTCCACACCACACATGACCATCATGCTTTCCTGACTCTCACATAATATGCTGCCAACTGTATGGCACAGCCTAGGCCTCTTGCACCCCAACACCACACCATGTGCATGTGATGATATCTGTGCCACATCTCTGCCACATGTGCCACCGAGGCAGGGACATATAAATATGTGTCTGATGCACAGGGTGACTATATTACTGTCAATGTAGCGGTGTAGTGCAATATTGTTATGCCATTGCAGCTGTTGTGGGGCACAACAGGTACTGTGTGTGCTGGCATGTGCAATGACTACACAGCAAACCTTGAGTATCTTAGGTGCATGATGTTGGACTGGATGTAGTGTGACAGAATGGCAGGTGTATCACAGACCTCTGTTTGTGTATGTTCCAGTGATTTGAGTGCTTATGCTATGGACATATGATGGCAGTACAGCAGCACAGGATGGCATGGCAGCACAGCAGAAATATGATGTCAGCAAGGTACGGCAGTATTTGTGCATGTTTCCCAAGGGGCATATGTGTAGATGGTCATGTGTTGGATATATGGCATAATTATGCATTCATACTTTGTGAGAAGGTCTTCTACCCTCTATATATTTCACCTTGGTTTTCTGACTGTACAAACCTAGATGTTGGCAGACATCAGTGATGCCTATATAGGACCTGGTGCTTGTCAAAGGGCTGTAAAATGCATAACCATTGCACAGAAGTAGCCCATAAAGGCATGTCCATAGGCATAGTAGGGGATATACCTGTAACCACACACATGGACACATGCACGCACACACAAACACACACACATACACAGTTGGGTGGGGGAGACTAGAACCCCTACTTATCTATTATTACACACTACAGCTCGCAATAGTTATTGCCTGCACCATGGAGTTTATCTGAGCATGTATTTTTAGCTAGTACTCTTAAGGTGGTTGACATCAGCAGGCCTTGTATGGGAGGGCATTTAGAGACCAGCAGCTAGTCTTAGGCCCATAAAAAGCATAACCATTGTGCAGAGATTACCCATATGGGCTTGTACAAAGTGCTGTAGATGGATACATGTATACACACACACACACACACACAGAGTTGGCTGTTGTGAGATTAGAATCTCTGCCCCACTAGTAGTATACACTATAGCTTGCAGAACTTATCACATGCACCACAGAGATTTCTTAAAAGTCAACTGCCAGCCAGTGCTAATAAGGTGGATGACATCAGCAGGCTTTGTAAAGGAGGTCAATGTGGATGCCTTCAAGTAGTCAAAGGGCCTTAAAATGTATAACCATTGGTCAGAGACAGGCATGTCTGCAATGTTGCAAGAGGTGATATGTCCAAACAAAGACACACACAGATTTAGCAGTTGTAAGATTAGAACTCTTACCTAACTAGTAGTACACACTAAAGCTTGCAGTGCTTATGGCATGCCCCATGGAGATTACTTGAAAGCAGACTCTCAGCCAGTGTTGTTAAGGTGGATTATATCAGCAGGCTTTGTAAAGGAGGCCACTGTTGAGGTAAGCAGCTAGTCACAGAGCCATAAAATGAATCACCATTGCACAGACATACATGGGCATTTATTTTCCATTGCAGGGGATATATCATTATACACACACACACAGACACATAGAAAGTTACCTGTTAGGAGGATAGAACCCCTACCAATCTATTTGTAGACACTATAGCTTGCAGTACTTATTGCATGTGCCACAGGTTATGGCTGCTGTATTTGTGGATGCAAATATAGTACTTGTAGCCTATACAAAGTGGCCTTGTATTACGCATGTGTGACCTACAGATTATCCAGCATACTGCTGTTATTGTCTCAGGTGTTATAGGAGTGGGATAACTGTTAATACCTCTGCTATGTGTGTACAGTTCCCAGTATGGCCATGTCTGGCTGGTTGCAGTTTGAAAGGTGGATAATTGGCTATGGACAATATGGCCTGCCCAAGGCCTACTTTACAGCCAGTGCACATTATACCACCTGCTCACCATTGTCTGTCTACAGAGTGACATTCCACAAGCACAGGGTTTTGTGGGTGTGTGGATTCTGTCCTTTTGAAGCTTTGGTGTGTTATCATCAGACAACTGTTGTGATGTGCAGGTACAGATAACCCCAGCACAGCATTCTGCATATAAGTGGGACATTTCTACCCCCCCCACACACACACACATATATATATATATATATATATATATATATATATATATATATATATATATATATGTGTGTGTGTGTGTGTATAATAGGGATGTCATCTTAACTCTTGCTGTGTGTGCACATTATGTAAATATGTTATGTAGATATGTGTGGAGAGTCTAGACATGTATATATATATATATATATATATATATATATATATATATATATATATAGACATGTATATATATATATATATATATATATATATATATATATATATATATATATATATATATATGCCACATTTTCATAGCTAGGGTAATCATGTGTGAGGGAGATAGAGGGAGACATGCATAGCTGTCTGTATGCACATATATATTTCCACATAGCTGTTCTTTGGGCAGAAGAGGCAAGAGACATGGGTTCAAGTAAGCTAAGTGTAGGAGCATGCCCAATATGACTGTCAGTGCTTACAAGGTGACTCCAGGCAAGACCTACCTGTACTCGAGTCCAGGATTTTGTGTGCTGCACACCATTGGCTGCTGCACCTGTTTTCACACTCCAGCACCTTCCTGATATTTTGTCCAAGGCATTTGACATTTGTTTGCTGAATGTATTATGTGATTCATACCTATCAACTGCACAGACTTGCACAGAATGTCCAAATATTTGCCTCAAATCATTGGTCCATGTTACATAACATTGTGGTTTTCTTCCACATTAGTGGCAAATCATTAAAAAGTGACATTAGGAAATAATGACAGACATTCGAGATTCACACTACAGATACTTCAGGAGATTCATGATAATGCATGACCTGTTAGTCTATCAATTCTTTACATTTGTAAGTGCCATATTTACCACTTGCCTCTATTTGTGGGCCTTTGTCCCACTTATATTCATGGCTGTGGCCAGACTTGTTGCTGTAAGAGGTTCAGAGGTTTATGTGCTGGGGTATATGTTGTAACACCACATAGAGAGTGACAGTTTGCATACCTCTCCCTATACATGTTTTTACAGAATGTCCATCCTATTGCCCCATACATCTGCTCTGTTTGTCATACCGTTGTGGTTATCTGGTACTATACTGTAAAATGCAGGCACTGAAGTGATTTAACTACTGAGACATTTAAGTGATGTCCTTTACTTCCTACAGCTAATCTGACCTGGTGCAACCTGCTGTTATATTACCCAACTTCTATGTTACTCAGACCATGTATAATGTCGATCTGTATGTTTGGCCTCTGTCCCCCATTTTCTCTGGCTTTGTCCAGATGTCTTTCAGTCACAGATTGCAACAATAAGACAGTCTCTGGACTCCTGCCATATGAGTATGTCACATACAAAAGTTGTAGATGCTGCCAGCTTCAAACCATTAACCCCATTACCCATACTAATGCCCTTATCCCAGTTAGTCACACCAGCTACCAGAGAAAGGGGGAGTTTTAATTCCTGACACTATCAACAGCATACAGACATACACTGACTCTTGCATTTTGTGTGTAAAATATGTGGGCAGGTTGTATGTCACAGCCCTGGAAATGTGTGTTCTGCTGATATATCCTTGCAAAAATTCTCTGTTACTGCAGTTGCATGGGAACACAGATGTGTTTTGGGTAGGGGACCTGGCATTGACAGTCATGCATCTCTCCTGTGACCCCACTGTTTGGCATTTCCCTTGCATAATGCAGTGGGGTTTCCAGCCATGTGGCCCAATGAATATTAAGGGGCACTTAGCATTGGACAGAGTACCTGCTGTCCCAGGTGGCTGTATGATGTCTGCAAGTTGCTCAGTGGCCCACTCTATTCCTTTGCATACATGCAGCAGGAGCATACGTATGCTACCATAGTCTAGTAACCCATACATTTGTTGTATAGCAGAATGACTTACCTTGTGAATGCAATGGTTGAGAGACCTGTGTTTCAGTGCTAACTCTGTCTGATGCACACAGTACACAGCTAATACATGGTTAGGTAAAGGATGTGTGGTGTGGTTGACAATCTTTTTACTATGTATGTGAGTCGGCATAAGGTGTTAGTCCCTAGGACCCTAGATTGTCAGTGCATGTCCCATGTGTTGCCTCTTGGCCAAGGCCAGGGCATATTGGGTATGCCTACATCTGCCTACAGGGACAGCATCAGGGGGCTCCTCCCTCTGAGTCCCCCTGTGGGTGTGGCTGTGGGGACCTAGGAACTGGTGGGGGGCTGTGTGTCCCTTCCCTGTGATGATCGTGCCACAGCTGTTTCCACATGATCATATTGTGTAGCATGGCACATACTGTGAACATCTGTGCACCTGTGTCTGAAGAGTACTGAAGGGCTCCACCAGATATATCAAGGCACTGGAACCATGACATGAGCAGCCCAAACACACGTTGTTCCTATTTTGTGCATGTGCCTCATTATGGTGTTCTTCAGTAGGTGTGTGTACATTTCTGATGGGTGTCATCATACACAGTTCCAGTGTGTAGCCAGCATCCCACAGTAGATAGACGTACAGGATGTCCCCCCTGGCAAGCATCTGGTGTAGCTCTGATGTGTGCCAGATATGGGAGTCATGATAACTGCCAAGGCTGCCAGCACACACATTCATGATAATGCCCTGGATATTGCACATGACCTGGCAGTTGATGGAGTGATACCTCTTGCAGTTGACATAGACTCTACCCTCCTAACTGGGCAATGCTTTGATGTGGACATGAGTGCAGTCTATGGCACCTAGTACCTCAGGGTTGTATGCTACATGGTAGAAGAAATGCATACTGCTGGCTGGATGCTGATTCCTGTGAGAACCCCATCATGTCCCCAGTTGGTCTTTGAAAAGTACCTGCAGCTAGTATCCTAAGGGCTACACATACCTTTGTTTCCACTGGGATGGGTTCCCCTCTGTTTGGTCTGGGTCTGAGTTGAGGGTGGCAGGGCTTGAAGAGTTCTTGTAGTATGTCCCTGTCCACCCTGTAGCACTCTGCAATCTCCAGCTCATGTAGCTCCTGGAAGGTTACCCTGGCCTGAATACTCTTATCCTTTTCAGTCTATGCATATTAGCAGCAACATCAGCACTAACCTCAGCATCTAGCACATACAGATGTAGCAGAGCTTCTGCAGCTCCTAGCATTCTCTCTTTCAAAATTCTCAAGTCTGTACTCCAATCGTGGAGAGTATGGGAGGAAAATCAGTTTGTAGGCTGTATGCATACTTTATAGTGCTCTGCTGCAGATGCAGCCTGTGTGATTGGCTAACTATGATGCAATCCATCTGCCAAGTACATCATTGAAGGGTTGGAATAGCCTAGTGTAGGTAGGACATGGTTCATCAATAATTTATATATGATTAGCTTTCTCAGCCTATTTCTTTTTTTTTTCCTTTTTTGGCAACCTTCCTTGCTAAGCACTGCAGTGCAGCACACAAACATGTGCCACAGGTATAAACAATGCTCAGCAGTCAATAGACACACCCACATGCATGGGCATGTTGAGCATAGATCAAACTAGCTTAAGCATGCTCCCCAAGGCTAAACAAAGCTTAGCAGACAATAGACACACATCCCTGCTCAGCTCAGCTCAGCTGTGCACAAACAGGTGCCACTGAGCTCCAATGTGCTTAAAAATATTGAGACACCCCCTTTTCATGTCAGTTACCTCTTCTGTGGACACCAACATGGTTCTGGGGCTACACAGGTTTTATCTGTGGGAACAGATACCCATTTTTGCTATTCAGTAACCCATGCTCATTTGCATGCAGATCCATGCAGACAACCTGGATAATACACTATTCTAGACCCTGCCTCCTTAGCAACCACAGACATCTACCATTATACATACTCCATTACAGGCTCTATAATGCATTATAGTCACCTATTTCATTTTTTTTTTCTTTTTAAGCGTTTAAATATTTTTTCCATGATATCTTGTTTGTGCACTGCTGCTCACAGTGCAAACATGATACGGGTATTAAAAATATATATATTTTAAATATTTAGTCATTACATTTTGGACACACAAGGCATAGTTTTACACATTTCTGTTTCTGCTTTGCTATTTCTGAATTTCTCACAGGGCTTTTACAGCCCCTAGTCACTTTTTCATTTCATGTATACAGAAATTTTCTGTGTACACTTCTGACACTAACATGGGATCTGCACAACTGCCTATCTGCTTGCTGGATCACTCTACACCCTCATTTGCATGCAATATACCTGCTTATGAGGTGATTTGCATGCCATGGACACTTCTGTGCTGGCATGCTCATACACGCCTCTCAGCACTGTTTACTGTAATGCAAGGCTGCTTACTTCCATGTAAGCTCTGTGCCACTATGCCTACATGGAAAATCAATCAATGCAGGCTTTATTTAATTCCCCTACTATCTTATTTCCACATTCCTTATGTTACTGATTTTCTATTATTATACTTTACAAACTATCATAATTTACATCATGCATATCAAATGTTTTTATTAATAATATAAATAGAGTTTCCAATAAACAAACATTTGTAACATCAGCTCACAAGGACTATAGCTAACATATTTAGCAGTTGTCACACAGACTTAGAATGTTCAATTCATTTACAAAATTGTGTGTTGACACTTATTCTGAAACCCTCAGTAAAAAAAAATCTGAAAATTGCATTTGAATTCTGCATTACCTGTTCAATTTCTTCAAGCTCACTGCGATTTAGTGTTTATATCACAGAGATAGTTAACTAGCAGATGTATTTTCTTTACTCAGTATTATCTGGATTGTTAACAGGCATTATAGATTAAAATTTGACTTTTGCCTTGGGAAGTGAATCATTGTTCACTGGTAGTGATTGGGGCAGTCAACATTGTGAAATGCCAAGAGGCACTCAAATGATGTAGCCACCAAAAAAATATTAATTTTAAACTATCACTTATTGATGTTTTCTCAACCTTGTTGTCTTATAACATCAAGTATGCACATTAAGCATCACAACTTTCATACAAACAACACCCTATGTAGATTTGAACCTTGACATCATGGCATTGGTATGGCACATTTGAGAATTATTTCCACTATTTGCCACAGACATGTTATGAAGAATAGAAAGTACACTACATATACTCAAGATGTGACATTGTATCACTTTACATTCAAGGTCCAAGATCAACATTTTTTCACAGTTGTTCTTTGTAATTCCCCAACAGATATGTAGATGAATGAGATATTTTCAACAGTTAAGCTAAATACTTCCTGTCACAATAGTAACAAATGTTTGCAATACTACAGTTTTCCTCTCTTTTTGTGGGCACCATTCTCTTGTTCTGCTTTTCTAACATGAATGCAATATCATTTGGACTGATTTGATATGTGCTTGTATATTTAACTGTTATGCACTTTTTATGAATTGCAGACGTTTTACTCAAGAAACACAGTTGGGTCATAAACATTTATTAATAAAATTGTTATAGAGGTCATCTCCTAAGTGAGTCAATGTAATCCCTGAGTTTTTGGTAACTCTCTTCTCCCAGACATACCCTCAATAAATGTACATCACTCTGGCAGGAGTGTGAGACACTAATTAATCTTGCACTAAGACTAATCATTCACCCTTGCAAGCCCTTAGCAAGCAACACTTCTCAGTTCTCATTGCTGTACTGCTAGGGTATATGTACAGAATCATGTAGGTCATCACACCATGTTTACCAGTCCAAGACAGTACAGATTGTGTGATTCATGATTGCTAGTGAGTTGACACCTGATTTTCACATTCCCTGTGCTTGCAGGGGTGAATCTGCACTATATAAGATCATTGTATTGGTAAGGCATTTGTATCTTAGTAAGAGAGATTGGATCCTGAGACTTGGATACTGCTGCCTCACAGCTGTAATTGCAATTGTTTGGACAGTTTCAAACTGATTTATGTGAAGGTATGTGATATTCAATTGAAAAATAATTGTTTTAAACATTAGTGAAGGCTTACTTTTTGGATAGCATTGTATGCTGTTTGCAGTTTGTCCATCGGTGTTATTATATATAATGATATTTTTTGTAAGAAAACTCAGGTAATGTTACCTGCCTTTATAGAATCATTTCAATGAGGATGTGAATACATACTATAAAAATATTTTTAGGGCCAGTAGCAATGGAATGGTTACACTGTAGTCCGAGAAATGTGTTAATCCTGTGATATATGCCTGACTTCATACAAAGGTTATCCCAAATGGTAAACATTCAACAATCTATAGTTTAATTTATACAATTTGTAAATGTTGCTATCTATTATGGAGTTGCAATGTTTTGCCATCCTTAAAGCATGTTTTCATTCCTTTTTATAGGGGGGTTGTTGAGTTGTGTATTACCCATGTTCTGTCCTATTGAAACATACATTTAAATTCTGTTTATGAAGCCTGCATACATTCATATTTGTTTTCTGGCCAGTTACTTTTGCTTAAATTTCTGACACATATATGTGTTTCTTTTACTTTTCATCACATACAGTGATACAGCAACCAAAACATCGGTCTTACGTAAACCACCATCCACAGATGTGGAGAATTAAGTGCTATTGTAAGCCCTTTGGTGACACAGATCACACCTAATTGAGAGTGACAAATTTAGCAAGTCCTCCATGATGGTATCTAGAAGAAGGTGATCAAATATGTGAATGCTATGGGAGGCCATGACCATTAATATAGGAAAAAATGAGATAGGGCAAGTGATATGATCACAAAAGCAAAGATAAGAGCTGCTGCTATAGCATTGGAATTGAGGGTTACAGGTGGTGGCCCTGCTACCAAACCAACACTGACAAAGACTGAGGAGTTCCTACCCACAGTAAGAGATCATGGAGTTCCAGAACCATGGAAACCTGGCTGACATGTGCAATGAGTTGGAAGATGGTCAAAGTGTGTCTGATGGTGAGGTTTTCATGTATGCCATTTTAATAACTATTTTATATACAGTGAGAGAGAGAGAGAGAGAGAGAGAAGGAGCAAGAGAGAAGGGTGGGGGAGAAGAGGGGGTAAGACAGAGACATAGAAGAGTGACAGAAGAAAAGTGGAGAGACATTTCTTGTATAAGATGTTTTTAATATCAGATGTAAAGTGGTTGCACTTGTATTTTAATGCTTATCATCTGTTTTTCATCTCCAGTTTGTCTGACTAGGCACTAGTACTGATTTTCCATGACCACCTGAAAATGGCAGACACATTTGTTTCCTATTACTTTACATAAAGTTGGTTTATGTATATATTAAAGTCCTTTATTAATTGTAGTCATATCTATTAATTGTAGTCACATATTTTATTGTTTAATTTTTACATACCATAAGTTTGATCAGGTTTTTATTCTATGTTTCTCTTTATTGTACTCTTCTTTGGAATCCCCAGTAGTGTGCTCGCATGCAAGTTGCCCACTGCCCTCTAGGTGGCTCCATACTATTAGTGCATCCAAGTGCCCCAACTGCTCACTAGGTGGCTCTATACTATTAGCTTTAGGGTCTTTAAATCCCTTTACCTCTTCTTCATTGAATCCCCCTAATACAGTTCTTATTCATCTCTTTGTTATTGTTCTCTCTCACACTGTGGTCCCAGTATAACCATCAAAATATTTTATATCACTCTGCTATAATCCCACTTATTTATTTAAGCCTCTTACCTTCTTATATATCTCAACATACTTACCTTCAGACGTCAGCACTCCACTGATTGTTCTCTTCAATCTTCTTCTTCTTTTGGCTCTACCCGTTCTGTATGCCCTGCGGGCTCACTCCGCTCCCCTACCCTGCCCCCAATTCCCACCCGCCGCAGGTGTCCTACACTTATCACCTTGCCACTCCCCCTCATCTGACACCACTCCCACTCATCAGAATTAATCAGCATTAACTAATCACTCACAAGATCCAGCCCTATTACTCCAACTCTCTCTAGTCTCTCATTATATGCTAATTATCAACACCCCAACTCTATTTTAAACAAGCATTACTCAAATACCCCTACAATGTCTCCACATACTTTTAATAAATCTTCAAACTCAATGCCTATTTACTGCCTAATACCCGCACTTATAATTCTCTATCTTCTCACAGCCTATAAATACCAACCCCTCCCTGGCACCTACTACCCTAGAACCCAAACCAGTACTACTAATCAGCCACATAATTCTAACTAACTACTACACCACCTCTCATCAAACTCTTCTAATGCAAAAACTCAACATCCTATTCGTGCTTCATATCTTAATCCTAGAACTAAATACTACCACAAACTCTTATTAAAACTCCAGAAACTTGCTATTAGATTACTACCTAACCTCATAGTGGATGGTGTCATCCACCCTAACCCAGGTCCAACCCCACCTGTTACTATCAGTGCCACAAATAACACCCATACTAGCCTACAAAACTCAAACAATGCCGCCAACTCACTCCTAGTGTGTCACCTAAACATTAGAAGTATAAACAAGAAAATTCACTACTTACATGCCCTCCTAGATGTCCACTCCCCTGATATACTATGCCTTACCGAGACCTGGCTCAAGCCTACTACCATTGATAGTGAGATTATACCCCCAGGGTCCAATATAGTAAGACTTGATCACATCTCTAAGAAAAGAGGGGGGGTAGCCATCTTGTATGAATCCACTCTGGAAGTATCCAAAACTAGTACCTCAATGCCTTGTTTACTAACAATGCAGAAATACTCATCACAAAGGTCCAACTCAACAAACGCAAATCTATAAACATTGCATGTATCTATATTCCCCCAGGTGACAACACAAATACCTTGGAGGGTATCCTCCAATGGCTCTCCCCTAACTGCCTCCATGAAACTATTATTCTCGAGGATGTTAATACTGACTGAATACTTGCTCTTCAGACTTCCCCTCCACCCATATAAATTTGCATGTCTTCTCCCAGACGATATCTTCTACAACCAGAATCAATAAGCCTAACAAAAAAGAAAGTATCCTAGACTGGATATTAATAAACAACCTACCCCAGATATATAAAACAGGCACCCTACCTAAGGACTTTATTGATCACTTTCTGACCTATGTAATCAGGAAAAGAAATTATATCCCTCAACAATCTTCCTTTAAAACCATTAGAAGTTGTAAGAACTGTATTCAAACTAAATTTCAGAATGAACTTAACACATATGACTGGTCCAACCTATGGCTACTTCCACTAGATGAAGCAGTCTCATACTTTAACTCTACATTTCTTGCTATCCTGGATAACCATACTCCCCCATGCACTATCAGAACCAATAACAAAGTAGCACAGTGGCTGTCCAATGATACAAGACAAAAAAGTATTCGCAGAAACAAAGTGTGGACCTCCTGAAGAACCACTAAGTCCCCAAAAGACACCTTATATATAAACAGCTGAGAAATGATGCAAAGAAATCTATTATGCTAGACAAAAAAAAATACTACTGTAATCTGTAACAAAAGCACCAAAATCAACCACAAAAATTCTGGTCAGGCATAAACAAACTTCTCCAAAAAATACCACTAACGAAATCAGCCACAATCACAGAGCAACGCTGGCAAAGAATATATTTATTGCACTTTGCACTTCGGCTCCCAAGCCTTCACAGAGTAAAAAACATTACTAAAACACAGGTTTAAATACAAAAACACTTAATAATCCATCCCACTGCTAATAAGTTAATTAATTCATTAAGTAATTAAATAATTAAATTACATATTTCCAATTGCATTCTTTATTTAACCCTAATGGTTCCAAGGTATTAAACTTAAGAATATACATAGTTTCTTTCCTCAGACGTTTAACCTTTAAACTTACATTTTGACCCATCAATCCTTCCACCTTTTCAAAGATACCATCTAAAATTCCTTCAGGGTTAGAATTGTGAAATTCAGAAAAGTGATTGCCCAAAGGGCTCTCCACTTTCACATTTCTAATGTCCCTCACATGTTCTTGAAAATGTACTTTGAAACTTCTACTAGTTTCTCCAATATAAAACTTATTGCATCCACATTTTAGAGCATAAATAACACCTACAGTTTTACAATCAAAATTTCTTTTAACAGTAAAAGGACATCCATTAATTTTGATGAAGGAGCTAACAATATGTGTACATATAGAACATTTTTTGCAAGAAACCATACCAACAACAGAAGTCAGGTCTCTATTTAAATTAACATTGGGTAACTCAAAATAGTTATGTACTACCATATCCTTTAAATTTCTAGCCCTTTTATAAGAGGCTATAACCTGTTTGGGCAGAAGCAGGCTTAAATCTCTGTCCCTAAACATCATGGGCCAAAATTGTTTAACAATATCCACAACTCTACAGCTAATAATGTTATAAGTGGTGACAAAATAAACATTTTCAGGAATATATATATAAATATATATAAACAGCTGAGAAATGATGCAAAGAAGTCTATTATGCTAGACAAAAAGAATTACTGCTGTAATCTGCAACAAAAGCCCCAAAATCAACCACAAAAATTCTGGTCAGGCATAAATAAACTTCTCCACCCAGGCTAATCAACTACTCCTACCCCCTTAACTACCCTCCAACAACCTCCTAAAATTGTTGCCAACACCTTTAACACTTTTGTTACAGAAACTGTGCAATCCTTAGCCAGTAAGCTATCTCCCTATACTCCAAGTACCACCAACCCCACACCTGATAATAAGATCCCCTTTAAACTTGATCCAGTACCAACATCTTTTATTAAGTCCCTACTTAAAAAACTGAAACCCACCACCCTTTCAGCAGACCTACTACCTGCAGAATATCTCCAAAAAGGCACTAATGAAATAGCATACCCCATATCAATTTTAATCAATAGAACTATCCATGAAGCCTATATCCCCCACATCTGGAAAATCTCCCACATTATTCCTCTTCATAAAGGAGGAGATTCCACTGAACTTTCAAATTATAAGCCTATAGCCATTCTGTCTCCCTTGGCTAAAATAATGGAAAAATGTATCCACAAGCAATTGTTTGCTATCTGAATCAAAACACTCTCCTAGCCCCCTCCCAGCATGGATTTAGACCTTGTCATAGTACAACCTCAGCCCTTCTCTCCTCCCATACAATAAATAAAAACTGTAATGACAACAAGCTCTCCTCAGCCCTTTTCCTTGACCTATCCAAGGCATTTGATATGGTAAATCACCAGCTAGTCTTAAACACATTAAAATCACTCTCCATAGATAACTTAGCAATTACCTGGTATCAGTCTTACCTAAGTGACAGACAACAAGCTGTCCTATGGAAGAATAACCTATTGTCCCTTTTACCAGTCACCCTTGAAGTCCCACAGGGATCTATATTAGGTCTCTCCAATTCTCCATATTCATTAATGACCTGTACAAAGTCATCCCTGATGCAACTTGTATTCAGTATGCAGATGACTCAACCCTAATCTGCTCTGCCACCTCCCCCACAGATTTACAATACTTGTCGCAAATCACTTTCAGCAAAGTAGAGAACTGGCTCACTGGTCGCCAACTACTATTACACCCAAATAAAACCAAACTATTACTCTTCTCCCCCACTCACAAGGTCTCCTCACCACCTCTCACCATAATATCTAACAATGGTACCATAATTTCCCCAGAACCTAGTACTGAACTACTGGGAGTGATCATCGACAACAACCTCAAGTATGATGCTGACATAGACAAAACTATTAAAATAGTTAATATAAACTTAGGCTCCTTATACAGGATTAAACCATTCCTAACTCCATCTGCTAGAACTGCTATTGCCCATACACATCTGCTATTGACCCTTCTTTATGCCTCACCCATCTTCGTAAACCTAAGCAAATTAAACCTCAATAAATGAACTAGGTGCTACATTAACATTGCCAGATTTGCCACAGGATCAGCTTATAGAACCAACCACTGCCTTAAATTTCAATTGTTAGACTGGCTTGAACTACCCTATCAACTGCAATACAACCAACTAATAGTTGTTCACAAAATATTCTACCAACCAGACAGTACACCCATACTGAAAAATATTATTACACCCTACAGTAACCTAAAATCCCTTCGCTCTTCCAAAAAATTGCTAGTGCAAATTGTTAAAACCAACAATTCAACTGGTGAATCACTATTCTCCAACTCTGCTGGTAAAAACTGGAACCTACTTCCTGCTGAACTCACCAATGTCCCCTCCTTATTCCAATTCAAAAAATCCCTTAGGAAATACATAAAAATGCAGTGGCTTTGTCCCTGTACAAACCCTGACTAACCCCCACTCAAGCATAATTCATAAATGAGAACCTCATTACAGGAATAAATCTCTGACTCTGCAACTGTTTAAAATTCTGTGTATCACCCACCTACTGGAAAGATTTAAAGTTAACACTACACCATGTATGATAACCACCTTTAATAAATGCGTTTTCCTTTTTCAGATGAAATCTTTAACTATTTCTTTCTCAGCTACTTGCTTCCAACCTTTGCTGTGTGTATGTGAGAAAAGCATGTACCTGTGTGTACATATCGTTAAACAAATCTCAGTTTTGTGATAACTCACTGTAATAATTTCACTGTATTTACACTTGTTTTTGTACATTTGGAGCTTTTCTCCCCGGGCCTCCGCTGAAAATGGACCTGCATCCAGTTGGACTTTCCCGGTTAACTAATGTAAAATAAAAAATAAAAATAAAAATTGTATTAATTACTTGTCATCATAGGTTAGCCTTCTATTGGCAATTTGGAGCTCCTACCACCTAAAATCAAAGTATCAGTAGTCTCTGAAGAGGATGGTGGTGATCAAGAGGAACAGCCTGGAGATGGAGAAGGTCAGTTTGATACTGAGGTTGTGACTCACACATCCCCTTCCCACATTTTGGGCACAATCAGTACGTCCGCACATAACATTGAGATGGAGCTATCAGAGAGAGGACAGATTGATCCAGTTGATTGGAGTAGTGTAGTTATACCGGTTTTAGAGCTGGATGAGTCTCCACTAGCCATTGTAAGGGTAAAGTACCACACAGAGGTTTTGGTAAAGGTGTCTGGAGGACGCCTACTGCCACCCTCTTTCTGATGTTAGTGTCAGTAAATGCCACCCAATATATGTAAAGCTCTGTCACAGAGGCACAGGCACATTCCATTAGGGCCTTGAAAGAGTCTGAGTACTGCATGGTGTGCTTTCTGACATGGAAGATTGCCTGAACCATGTGAGTGGCTCCTTGAAGAGGATGGATGATACACTGGATCGGGTAAGTGTCTCTAATGGAACATCTGGTGGGGAAGAGTCACCATCTGTGTAGCCAGAGACTTACTACATCATCAGGTGTTAGCCAATGTGGCCATGCCAGATCTCTCTCCCATAGTGGCACTACTTCCACTGCTCCATCAGTGACTGAGGTGTCCACACCCAGATGTGGTAGGCCATGTGGTTGTGGTAGTGGATGTAGTCATGATGAGACCTTATTCAGCAACATTGTTCACATTCATGTAGCACCTCGACTTCTAGCCAGGGCTATGGAACTAGCCATTCAATTCCTGGTAGAGGTAGTTGTCATGATGGAGGGAGAAAATGGCAAATGGACTACTCTATCACATACAGCTCACACCTGTTCGAGATGCCAGGCTGTAGTGTTAGCGCAAGTACTTTGGCTGTGTTCATGCAGACCCACATATATTAAAATTCATCTTGGCTGTACCATCTCACACACACACACACACACACACACACACACACACACACACACACACACACACACACACACACACACACACACAAGTTATATAAACATTATGACTGAATGATATAAATTTGTAGCTATTGGCCCTGACAATTGTATGCTTACTAAAAACTTGTTTCTTGCTCATGTGCACTTACTTCTTTGGTGTCAGGCTTGCCTCCTGTAACCACCCTGCCCCACCATTTTTTAAGTGACAATGAGAGTGACCTGTCCTTTGCACATTTCTGTGTGACTTAAGGTTGCATATGTATGATACACAGAGAAGATAGCTAATGTTTGATTCCTCAGATGCTTGGTTTAATCCAAAGTATTGCAAAAACTGTTTATTTTATTTTTCTTTCTCAGTTGTAAATGATTTAAGTCCTTCTTGACCCTCATTGTATTTCTTGCATTATTCTTACTAATGAAGTCCTAGTAGATAGTAATTATTGCTTAATCCTAAACTTGTATAAATGATGCTAACATTGACCAGTTCACTGTTGGATTTTCAATATTGTTCAGATGTAATGTGTTGATACACAGTATTAGGCAGAATCATATATGTTCATAGCATAAATCACTCATGAGTTACTGCTGACATTGCTGTAGAGATGAGCCATGTTTCATCTTAGTGACATAAATATGTGCATATTTTTACAAGTTCAACACTTACATTGCTTAATACTGCATCTACAACATGTGCCCTTAGGGGCTGACTCTGCCTGATGCTGGTAAAACATAACCGTTACATGGTTAAGTAAAGGTTGCATAGTCTGACAGGCATCAGTTTTAATACTTGGATGTGCTTAGGATCTTAGGTTTTTACTTAGGTAGTAATTGTATGTGCTATGCTTTGCCTCTTAGCCAGATCAAGGCATATTGTGCACGTCTGTGTCTACCAGGATCATCTTCAGACTCATCATCCATACCTGCTGGAGCTGCTGGCCCTACCTGCATTCCTTGAAACTGTGGTCCTGCGCCTTGTTCTTGTTGCAGCTGTTTCTTGATGATGATATTGCACAACATGGTACAGACTATGAATGTGTTGGCAGAGGTGGCTGGGTCGTACTGAAGGAAACCACCTGATGTGTCTAGAAACTGTAATCCTGACTTGAGCAAACTGAATACATGTTCTATAATATTCCTAGTCTGAGCATGGGTATTATTATATCCTTGCACAGTGGGGTTGTATGGACTTCTCATGGATGTCATGAGCCAAGATTCCACTGCATAATCTACATCTTCCAGTAAATGCCCTTGTAGAAAGTCACCCCTAGCAAACTTAAAATACAGGTCACAGGAGTCCCATATATGTGACTCATGAAAACTGCCAGGGTTACCTGCACACACATTGTAGATGATCCCTTGATCATTAAAGACAACCTGACAGTTGATCAAGTGATAGCCTTTCCTGTTGATGTACTTTCTTCTCTGTTCACTGAGTCGGGCTTTTATTTCTGTGTCTGCAGTTTATGGCCCCAAAACCTGACGGAAGTATGACATGACCTAGAATTCTTGCATGGTTGTTGTTCTTTCATATGGAATACGTGAAAACCATATATGATACATCTGTCATACTTATATGATATACATCTGTGTTTATAAGAATGCAGTTTTATGAGAAGTTTATGATAATAATCAATATTTGTCAGTCTTAAAAGTGGATCCCTATTAATTATTCGAACTTCTTAAAGTTCAAATGTCATTTGGTCAACACCATATGATCGAACTTTAACAAGTTTGAAGGTGAAAAGCAATGGCTCTGTACAGCGCAGAATGGGAAAATGTCCCTTTTCTGCACTGAAGTGCGATCTCGGAGTTGGTATATCTAAGTAGCAGGGGTGTGGGGGGTGCAGGGGGGCTTGCCCCCTGCTCAGAGCGTTGAGGTAAGATTTTTTTTATTTTTTTAATTTTATATTATATTTTCGATTTTTCAGACTTCGCTCATATGTTGTCGAACATATGAGGTTCGAAGTTTTGAAACTTCGAATATATAATATAGACCCTTAAAAGTCATTAAAGAACATTTTAGATGACAAGACAGAATATTAAATCCCTTCAGTAATAGAAGAATCACAAACCATTACTCACTGGGACAGAAATGTTTTCTTTCCAACTCCTGTCTTCAGATGCTATCAACGAGTAGCAATGTTCTTTATAAGAAAGAGGTCAGTAGATTAAATTCTGAGTTTTTAAAATTTCTCAAGACAATGTATAAAACTGATAAGAGTCTAAATAACAATAATAGCTGCAGGAAGTAGTCAAAATGTACATTTTGAAAGAACTGCGTATACGTATGTCATAAAAAGAATTTAAATTTATTCCTGAGAGTGACTTAAATTTTATAATTCACATACCTAGTCACTGACCTGGAAATTATGAGCATGACAGGGCATTGCTCTTTGCAAAAGAATTAGAGCTGTGAATGTAAACAATGTAATTAGCTTTTCAAACATCTCTCACTGGATATAAATCAAGGTTAAAATATGTTCTTAAAAAGAATGTCCAATTAATAGCAGTAAAGGTCACTGACTCTTATAATTTTAAGTGCTCAAATGCAGCTCGCATAATTTGAGTTTTCTTGGGTGCACGCTGATTGCATGTCACAGGAGTTATGTGAAAAGCAGTTTCTTCACAATATGCAAAAACCTCACAGTCAGGAAAGTAATTGAAATAGATTAGCATAACCATTTTAGATGCAAAATTCAGTCTTGTCATATTGTCACACAATAATCAGAAGTATTACAGGAATGATTCAAATTACCTGCAAGGTACAATATGCATTTCAAAGAAATCTGCATAGTTAACTTTTACTTTTAGCTTTAACAATTGTGGCTTTTCGGCATGCTACTAAAATGGAATACTTTTTTTTTATTTTTTGTCTGTGAAGTCTAGCTAATGCTGTATAATGCACATTTAGCATTCATATTTGATTACCATGGTAGGAAATACACACATTGTAGTATTACTTTATCACCCAGTCTGATTAAATACCCTTACATTTCAGTCTAATCTAAGGATCGGGTGAAAGTGTAAAATGTTTCCATTCTATGATCAGAATAAATGTAACACTGTCTTAAGACATATTTTTCCATTTCTAAAACCTATAAGAAAAGTCATTTATACTTAACAGGAATATGGGAACAAAGGGCAGCACTAAGCAAGCAAGCAAGCAAGCAATCACTGGTTTGTTTGTTTCTTTTGGCATTTCCCAGTTAGGGATCGCCACAGCGGAACTCCAGTCCGCTAATGATTGGCAGTAGACTTTGACATGCTGGCTTGCCAGGCCTAACGCACAACCTTCAACGAAGGAAGGCCCATTCACGCATGTCACCACACAGAAGACGCTCTAACTGAGAATCGAACGGGCAACATCTAACTGTGAGGCAACAACACTACCACAGCACCACCACCGCAGTAGAAGCAAGCAATCACTGGTATGATAAAATATTGTCATACTGAGCTTTAAGTATACACACTAGAAATTTTTTGCTGTCCTTCACATGCACTTAATAATTTCACTTTTCAAACTGGGCAAATTAGAATATGGTGGAGATATCATAACCCTTGACCAGATTTGTCTCAACCCAGCCAGTGTCAATGTACAGAAGGTTAAAGTCCTGACTATGAGGCAGGCAACATGGATTCAATTAGAGGCTTGGTCATACAAGACTCCTGTAGAGTTATATGATGCTGCTGTGAGGGGTATGGTCCAAGTAGGGACAGGATGTGGACCTGGCTGAGAAGCTGCTGAGGGATTGCAATATGCTGAACATTCCCATTGCACACCTGCCCCTCGGATGTAACCAGAGATACCACAAAGGGAGGGAGGTGTATTGAGGAGGACCATTAAGTACAAGAACACCCCTTGGTGGATGTCAGGATGCCAGAAACCCTACTGCTAGATGCCCTCAAGATATGTACCAGACCCAAACTGTATAAAAGTAAGTCCTGAGGGTGGTAGGAGGGGCTGGCAGACCTAGTCACAGATGTGTGAGGCACTGGGTCTGGCTCTGTAAGATGATGTAAGTGGATCAAAAAGTGCTCAAAAAATTGCATCAACTCATCCAATTGTCAAGACTAGCCTTAATGCTAGACAAAGTAATATCTTAATTGATCTGCAGTGATAGCCTATTCCATGGGCTGGGAGCATGTTGACTTAGGACTCTATCCTTCCAGGAAATATGTTGAGTTAGGACTCTATCCCTCCAGCAAGTCTTATTTATTTTTGGTGTAGACTTTAGTCACCTGTATGGGAGTTTGTAAATTCACTGGTTTTGAGAAAAAATAGGAGGTCAAATAGGACTGGGTCTTTAATGAAAAAAAAAGTGTGCCAGAGACCATTGCTGACCAGCTGGGAGGCTACTGAGTATAGGGAGAGTTGTGCTAATCTACTGGGATAATTGAAGGATTTCAGGTTTTGGTTAAAAACAATTGGGGCCTACGCAGTTGAACAAAATGCTTGGATTTGTACATACCAGAGGAGAGTGTGTATTCAATAATGGATCAGCTAAGCGAAGATTTCAGTGTATTGGATCCTGAAGATATTCCTGCTAGGTATTAATTGGGATACATAGAATAATTTTCAAACTATGGTAGAATTGTTATGACCAAATGAAAGATTGTTTTCCACATAAGTACCCTGGTGTCTTATGACAGTATCTGTCTAAAGAGGTGTGTGATTTATAACATAAGAGTTGGAAGAAAGGAGCCACTTTTGAGATTTTAAGTATTTTTCCTCTGTTTATTTGCTAAGTTTTTCTGCATAGCTGCCTATGTTGAGCATTTTCTGGCTTGTTAAACTTGATTTCTGCATTAGTACCTGCATTTAGAGCACAACCTAGAGCTGTTTACTGAATTTCCTGTTTGCACTTATTTTTAAAATCTTTTTTTCTCAAAACTTGCATTTTATCTGTCTTTGGCCTAGCACTCTTGTGTGGAGTCATTTACTGCACTGTTATAACTTGTTGATACTTGTGGACCTCTGCTATCTCTGAAAAAAACAAAAAACAAAAAAAATCTTGCTTTTTTCCCACTTTTCTGAGATTTAAAAAAGTTCAGTTACAGGCTTGCTGTTCTTGAACTGTTTGTAAGTTTCTGTGAGGCCATTTTTTGCTTGGGCTAAAGGGAAGTCTCTCTGTTGATCAATGGCAGTGAAAAACATTGAGCAGCCTGCCTGCCCCTTTGGGAGTGGTTACTGACTTGAAACTGTAGTTTTATTGGCCATTTTGGGTCAATTCCAAAACTCCTTCATCTTCCTTTCTTAAAACCCTCTTTTGCACGGTTTTGCTCGTTTTTGAGCATAGCGCAACAGCGGGCAGCGCCGCCTAATTGGGTTTAAACTATTCCTGGCTACACAAAGTCTGCTCTTCACTTTTTCCCTTAGAACTGCTTTATCTCTCAATTTAAACACCATATTCTCATTCTAAGGCCCTTCACTGGTCCAATTAAGTAATCCTACAAGTTAGCACTATTAAACCATAAGCACTACTTACTCTTATACTCTCTACGATTACCATGTCCTCTATTGGTCCGTCTTAAATTCAGTTTCCCTATATTACTCTAGCATGTCCAAAGGTCAGTCAATGGTTTCCTCTCCAGTCCAGCTGGTGAATCTGGGAATTTTGAGGCAATGTTACAACTGTCTCATGTACACGGACAACCCTCTCCTCCTCCAAAAGGTTCAAATATATGTGAGAGATGCAACTATTTAGCCAAACTGGAGGCTGAGCTCTCTCATCTCAAAACTGGTGTAACCAGTCAGGAGGAGAAGGTAACCTCACACAACACAATTCCAGTATCACATAGTCCCACCACATCAGTGAACCAAACACATAAATACACAAAAACATACTCGGAGGCTCTAAATAAAAATCTACCTAAGCAACAGAGACCTCCAAAGCAGACATCCAAGCAAACGCTACCTCAAAACAAAACACGCACAACACATAATCCACAAAGTCAGTGTGCCAAGCAGCCACAGCCCTTAAGGCTGAATAACACACCTGATACTCTTGTAATAGGTGACTCTATTGTCAGACACACTGACGTCCTGCTCACCAGGCTGAATAAAGAGAAGGTCACGGTGAGCTGCCTGTCGGGTGCTAGGATCTGCCACATAACGCAAGCACTCAGGTCACTCCAAAGCAAATACAAATATGACTCAGTCATTGTACATGCTGGTGTGAATGACCTGAGACGCACCTCCCTGGACTACATGAAAAGAGACATAGAGGAGCTCTCTGATCATGTAGCCCAGGCTGGTATGACCCTGACCTTGAGCAGCATCTTACCCTCACCTAGAATGATGCCACAGTACAAAGACAAAATGATCGATTTTAACAACTGGCTAAAATTTTGGTGTCATTCAAAGGGGATCCAGTGTCTGTCAGCCTAGGATGACATGCTCGACAAGCCACGTTGCTTCGCTAGGGACGGCTTGCACCTGTCACCACTGGGATTGATATTGGCAAGGGCTCTTCCCCACCCATAGTGCCTTTTAGGCAAGGCTCAAAAGTCAAACCCACCCCATAGACAGCACAAGGAACAAGAAACTAAGGGTAATGCTGCTAAACGCCAGAAGTCTTAACCTCAAGATGCGCACTCAAAGCTCTCCTCAGTATGGAGAACATTGATATCTGTGCAGTGACAGAAACCTGGTTCAAGGCTCCAGAGAGCACCCCAGCACTACCAGGCTATACCTCATATCATGCTTTTCGGCCCCAGAACCCAGACCAAACCACAAAAGGAGGGGGAGTTTCCATATTTATCAAGGATATCCACACCTCCAGGTTAGTGGCATTGCACGAAGTATCGGAGACCATCCATATGCAACTAACAGTGGGCAAGACTGCTTTTCAGTTTATAGCATCCTACAGACCACCCTCTCAAAGTCAGGAGTCCCACTCAGCTTTCCTGAAAACATTGGAGAACATGCAGATCTCTCCGAACACCATTATATTGGGTGACTTCAACTACCCAAACATTGACTGGGAGCACTACTCAAGCCCCAGCACCTTAGCCCAAAGGTTCCTGGAAATTATAAACTCAAATGCTATGGAACAACTAGTCACCACTCCCACAAGAGGGGACAACATACTAGACCTGATCATTACCAACATGGGGACTCTATGCTCCACACCAGAAGTATATCCCTCATTGGTAAGATCAGACCATAAATTAATTTCACTGGATGTCCACATCCCGACCCCACCCCCAGCCCAGAAAACCACAATGAAAAACTTCTCAAAAGCGAACTTCTCACTTCTCAAAACCGAAGTGGAATCCTTCAAGGCCCCAGGGCCAGTGGAAACTACGGCCCAATCTGCAGAATCCTATATAAACACATTCTACGGACATCTCCAGGAATGCATGGATCATGCTATCCCAAACAAAACCAAGACCCAATCATCCAAAGGCAGGCGTCCAGTCTGGTGGACCCCTGCCATAAATAAACTGTACAACAGAAGGAGGAAGCTACTACATGATAGAGCAAAATCCCTAATAGGGAAGGCATCTCTGATCAGTACTAGCAAAAAATTACGATCCCTCATAAACTCCCCCAAGGCCAGCTTCGAGAGAAAAATTGCACAGGACACCAAAGACAATCATAAGGCTTTTTTCAGTTATGTTAGAAACCTGGGATGCAACTCCCAGACTTGTTCTGAGTTGATTCTAAATGACAAAAAATACACTGAACCCACAGACATCGCCAATATCCTGGCAGACAGGTTCAGTGCAAACTTCCCGGCAGAGGGCTGCTCCCAAACATCTCTGATGCTCAGGTGAAGGCTGCCCTCTCCAAAGCAAAAAACACTGCTTCCATGGGACCAGATGGCATCCCAGGTTGTGTCCTACATGAACTCCAAGAGGAACTAATCCCTCAAATAAAACAGCTATACAATCTCAGCCTCACTACAGGATATGTGTCCACAGAATGGCATACAGCAACAGTGGTCCCACTCCACAAAGGTGGAGCCTCTATGGACCCTGGAAACTATCGCCCCATAAGCCTGACTAGCTTAGTCTGCAAGGCTATGGAGAGGATCATCATGGAGCTCATAAACAAAGACATTGGGGACCTACAGACACTAGCTCCTACCCAGTTCGGCTTTGTCAAGGGCAGATCCTGCCTTTTGAACCTGGTTGACTTCTTCAAAACAGTCACCAAAGCCATAGATGAAGGGAAGGTAGTCCACACAGCCTATTTGGACCTTGCAAAGGCATTTGACACATTACCCCACTTGGGCATCATAGATAAGCTATCCAGCTTAAATATAAACCCCTATGTCACAAGATGGGTCACAAACTGGCTCAAAGACAGAACCCACAGAGTGAGAGTTGCTGGAGCCATGTCCGACTCGATACTGGTCATAAGTGGCATCCCACAGGGTTCTGTCCTGGGACCACTCTTGTTCGGTATATACTTTTCCGAGGTACAGGCAAATGTGGGAGGACTATGGCTCACCAAGTTCGCAGACAACTGCAAACTGGGCGCCATAATCAACTCTCCAGCTGACACAAACATCCTTCAAAAAGGTCTCACAGAGACAGATAACTGGTGCCAGCGCCATGGTTTAAAGCTAAATGCCAAAATTGTATAGTCATACCCTTTGGCAAAAACAATGTGCCCACAAATTACCACATAGGCGGAAACCCATTAAGTACAGAGAAAGTTATTAGGGACCTGGGGACCCAAGTTGATAGCAATCTCTCCTTTGAAAACCACATTGCCAAAGTGGTTAGAAAGACCTTCTACATAGCCCACCTCATCACGAAGGGTTTCACATCTAGATCAAGAGAGGTAATCGTGCCCCTTTATTCATCCCTCATCAGGCCCATCATAGAATACAATGCCCCTTCAGGATGTACCTTACCCGACACCTGCAGCAATTAGAAAGACCCCAAAAGTATCTCACCAAGAGGATCAAAGGTCTCAAACAGATGCCATATGCTGCTCGGTTAAAAAAACTCCAGCTCTACTCAATTTCATACCGCCTACTTTGAGGCGATCTATGCCTGACATACAAAGCTATGTCAAATCCAGAATTAATGGACATGCTCCACCTCAGTAAATCTAAATCCCTTAGAGCCACATGCTTAAGGGACTTGAACCTCAGCACAGAAATAAATAGAACTTGCTGGAGGGACAGGTTCATAACCCAGAGTCTCCCTTCGCTCTGGAATAGAATTCCAGTTCATGTGAGGCAGAGCACCTCACTGAATCTCTTCAAGAAGAATCTCGATAGGTGGATGGGGGATCATAGGTTTGTCCCAGGGATTACTCCTGTGTCACTATTAGACAGAGGCACAGTAAACTAAACCTTAAAAAGGGGCACAGTATACTCAAATCAAGGGGTGGCGTAAGCCATACAGAATCGGGCTAGGCTTATAATTGCCCCAGGGCAGATAGCCTAGTATGAACCTATAAACCTATGAAGCATCTTTTTTTCTGTATGCTACTATACTACAATCTTTTACATTTAGTCTGAACCTATTTTCTGTATATTTTCTTCTGTAAATATGCATGAGCATATTTCAGCCCAAGATGGAGCAGTTTAGTATCAGTAGCTGAGCGGATAATGCTGCCTAGCTTGCAGTCATCAGCAAACTTGGTCAACTATACTTCTGGGATATTGATTTGGATGTCTGCAAAATAAATGTCAAACAGGTAGGGCCTAGTAACAATGTTTGTGGCATTCCACTAATTACAACTTTACATAGAAAATGTACAAATAACTTGACAACTTGGGATTTGCTGGACATTCAATTTGCAATCCATTGAACAGTATAGGGTTTTACATTCATTTAGTCTAATTTTTCAATTATTCCATAATGGAACAGTGCCCAATGCCATCAGCAGGACATAATAAGCAGCAGGCATAGAGTGACCACTACCCACAATCTTTGTAAGCCTTTCAAAGAAGTTTAGCATGCTCAGGAAACCGCATCTACCCTTCACAAAGCCATAACGAGGAGGATCTAGAGCAATTAATTTGCCTATAGCTGCAGAGATGACTTATATTGATCCTGTAATTACCACATAGTTATTTCTGCTACAGAAGTTGCTGTTTTTATGGAAAATAGTAGAGACACTCTCAAGCTGCATCCTAGATGTCTGTGTTATGCTACATGTACTGTGGGTGTAAGGCAGTCCTGAAGAAGACACATTGTAATGTTTGAGATAATTTAGCAGCACTTGTGGATTTGACTTTTACCAACCCAATTTTTTACATCAAACATCTTCCCTAGAATACCTGTGATCACATCATCAGCTGTGTACTACTCAAAAAATCTGTCCCTCAAAAAAACAAAACAAAATATTTTACCTGCCTTTTTCACACCACAGACTGTTAATCATCTAAGAAACTGCAGTGTGAACAAAGAAGGCATTCAACTATCCTAGCAACTTAATAAACATATTTCTGTCCTCTCAGTCCTGAAAATGAAGGCAGACAAACTATGATTTTTCACTACATTTTCTCTCTAGTTTTTGAGGCTTTTATGCAATTATTTATTATGCATACATACTTGTTTCAATGTTTACATCTCAGAAGGATTTTTAATAAAGGAATGTCACTTCTGACAGTCATCTAGTAATGCTTGATTGTTCTTTTAAATTTGTATTTTCGAACTTAGGTTCTTAATTTTATTATTTTATTTTATTTATTTTATTTTACATTTGTTTACCAGGAAAGTCTAAGTGGCCGGTTAACCATTTTCAGCAGAGGCCTGGGGAGAAAAGATTCACATATAACACGTGTTGGCTGTCAAGTTACTACTTTTTATCTGGGGCTGGAATTGAAATTATTCTTTCATGGTGGAACATTATGTGAGTTACTTTGTTTTATAAAATATAGTAAATTTTACTTAAAAAAGACTATTCCTTATGTTATTAAGGAACGGTTTAAACAATTGTGTAAGCTACGAAAAATTTGCCATATATTTTTAAGTTATTTTTCAGTAGAAATCAAAATCATGAGCCACGAGAGTCTATCAATATCTATGTGACTGAAATGAGACACTGCTAAATACTATGTTTGGCTGCCGAGAGATAGAATTGTCTGTGGCATAAAGTATGATAAAGGGAAGGGGGGGGTTGCTTGAGACTATGTTAACTTTTAAAAAATCCACAAATGTTTATATAGGATTGCAAAATTAACTGCCATTCAAATTAAAGCACTTGTAAATGACCAGGATATAGGTAAAACTACAATGATGCAATAGTCTATCAAAAATATGTAGAATAAATTTGTTTGGAGACAATGTAACATGAAACATGCTACAAACAATGTGGTAGAAAAATGGCCTAGTAAAGAGCTTGATTGTGTTGGTGCAATTAAAACTTAAAGGGACTTAGTAAAACAGATACCATATTTATTATAAGTGTAGATATCAGCCTGATAAAAAGCTTGTTCTAGCAACAAGTATAAAATGAAATAACATGCAGAGTGCTTAATTATTTATCCAAAATTTGCAAGAATAAAAAGATATCAGTGAAAATCTTTGCATGTTATTATGTCAAAGAAAATGCTTGTCTAGTCACATAAATAGTTCTAGAGTGGTTTCTTCAGAAATACAGCCAAAAGCAATTCTTCTAAGTGTGACATCACTACAGCATAACTCATCTGAAACTGCATTCACTAGTGCTTGAAATGTAACACAATCAAAAAGCTATGCCAGTAACTTATTCTGGCCTTAAAGTGAAATCATTGTGTCATAAGAAGATGCTGTGGTTATAAAAACAAAAACTACATCAAAGTAACGACTACAAATTTTGGGACAGAAGAGCTTGTTAGCACTTGGAATTGATTACTTTAAGTCATTGTATGCAGCTGCAGTACTCTTGAGAGCATAACCGATCAGTCAAGAGAATCACAAACACAAAAAGTAAATAATTCACAGAGTTAAAGAGACAGAGTCTCAAATGTTACTGAAGTTGTCAATTTGGACATCATTATAGAAAGTACACAAACTCGAAATAATTTTCAGACATAAGAAGAAAATGATAAAATCCAGCGAACCTTGAATCCTGTTTTTTTAATTCTTCTTTATTGTAGACAAGATCAACATCTAATAAAAGACACAATGGTGGTGACGAAAAAACAATACTTGAAGCCACGGAATCTTTGTGGCAACTTAGGTTGAATGCCACTATGCTGCCTGGCATTAACGAACAAATATCAATTTCTAGCATATTAAAGCTTAAATCACAATTTATCTAGAACTGTATTTTTAGTATTCCACCACCTTATTATTTAAATTATATATTTATTTTATATATACATATATATATATATATATATATTTTTTTTTTTATGTCTGGTTAGTTGATCACTTTTGATGCCTGTCTAAGTTAGTCTTTTGTATACATTTTACAGGATGTATGGTTATGTATTAAATAAGACTGATTTTTATGTAATTTTTATGTAATTTTAAACATCATTATCTATTTATTTACTTATTGATTCAGGGTTTTTATAAAATTAATTCACAACATTAATCAATTCATATTTATTACAGACATATATTTAATATTTAATATTAATATTTTATACTATTTAAAACTATTTTTATTGTTGTATTTAATTAGATAGTATATTTCCACTTGAATAGTATATTAACATCATTTTTACTCTTACTATTTACTATATTACTAATATTATAAGTATATTTAATTGTTCTAATTGACAATACACTTCACTGTTATTTTTAATATTATGTGTTTTATGTAAGTAGTTATTTATTAGACATTATTACCATTCATTTTACACATATATTTTTTTAAACAGATTAGGTTTGTCACTGTACAATATTTCAACATTATTTCAACATCTATTAAGTAACCTTGACTATTCTACACAATACACAAATTTCCAACTCGTTTTTTTACGTTTTTTGTTTTTTTGTGTTCTATTGATAACAAACAGCTGTTGTTTCGGTTTATTTACTTCATAAGAGTTCACAAATGCAGGAATTTAATCCTGAAATGAAGAAGTATTTTTGTAAAATAAGTACTCAGTTGTTAGATATCTGTATTCTTTCACATTTATGGGTAGTAACGTTATTTATTAATTTTCTGCATAAACATTACAATTAACTATCTAATTATTTAATGATACATTCAATTCAATAATCAATTCATATTTATTACAGACATATATTTAATATTTAACATTAATATTTTATACTATTTAAAACTATTTTTATTGTTGCATTTAATTAGATAGTATATTTCCACTTGAATAGTATATTAACATCATTTTTACTCTTACTATTTACTATATTACTAATATTATAAGTATATTTAATTGTTCTAATTGACAATACACTTCACTGTTATTTTTAATATTATGTGTTTTATGTAAGTAGTTATTTATTAGACATTATTACCATTCATTTTACACATATATTTTTTTAAACAGATTAGGTTTGTCACTGTACAATATTTCAACATTATTTCAACATCTATTAAGTAACCTTGACTATTCTACACAATACACAAATTTCCAACTCGTTTTTTTACGTTTTTTTGTTTTTTTGTGTTCTATTGATAACAAACAGCTGTTGTTTTGGTTTATTTACTTCATAAGAGTTCACAAATGCAGGAATTTAATCCTGAAATGAAGAAGTATTTTTGTAAAATAAGTACTCAGTTGTTAGATATCTGTATTCTTTCACATTTATGGGTAGTAACGTTATTTATTAATTTTCTGCATAAACATTACAATTAACTATCTAATTATTTAATGATACATTCAAATCAAGTAGTTATTCAATTTATTGTTAATATGTTTTACTATTTAAGGGATGATGGTAGTTTTTTTCAGTACTCTGATGATGCCCTATACATTAGGGTGAAAGTGCTTAGTGTTCGTTTGTGGATGATTGTTGGTCTTGTCTACAATAAAGAAGAATTATTTTTAAAAAAACAGGATTCAAGGTTCACTGGATTTTATTGTTTTACGAGTTTCCATGGTTGTGGATTTCTGAACTATAAGAAGAAAATGATTCGACAATTCTTATAATATTCAATGAAGTCAAAGAAGAATAATTCATTGAACAGTGACTCTGAAAAAGCATACTCCAAGCACTGATATGAACTCTAACATTTAATTTTGTATCTTTGGAAAATCTCATGGACTGTTAACAGGGATTAGCTATAAGGTAGATTAGCAGAGGATAAAAATAAATCCAGATATTACACCATCATGCATCAAGAATTTTTTTTCTTTCTTTCTTTTTTTTTTACACTAACATATAGGATCATAGGAAGTTACTAGGCTATTGGCCCTGAGGTGCTTATAAGCCTAGCCAAGAGTTTAGCCCATGCTTAGACAAGTCAGCACAAAAAGCCCCTGTCCAGCAGGGACATGGGTGGAATACCAGGGGTGTGTTTTCTATTTCCAATCCAGTTATCCAGGTTGAGATTGAAAAAGGGATAATGAGGTACTCCACTTGACATGGATAGGTAGTGTATTCCACTGATGGGAGAGTCTCTGGGACACAAATCTGTTCTGCCGACAAGTCCTATTGAAGTCATAGATCAGGTTGAGGTCAAGGGTGTGTGTTACTCGAATGGAGCTTGACTTGCGGAAATGCAGTAGTGCCATCAAGGGGGGTCTGAGATTGCTTTGTATGCCAGATAGAGGTCACCTCTGAGGAGTCTGTATGAAACTGAGTAGAGGGACAGGGCTTTTAGCCTGTCTGTGTAGGGTAGATGTTTGACATCCTGGATTCTTCTGGTGAGGAACCTCTGAGGTCTCTCCAGCTGCTGCATGTGTTTTGAGAGTTACATGCTGAAGGGGGTATTGTGCTCAATTATTGGCCTTATAAGGGAAGAATACCAGGATGTTATAACCTCCTTGTCCCTGGGTGAGATACCCTTACTTATGAGGTGCACCATATAGAAAGCTTTCTGTACAATGGAAGCAACATGGTGGTCAAAAGTCAGGTTGCTATCAACGGGGTGCCCAAATCCTCATGACTGATTGTGTGCTTAGGACATTGTTATTAATGTGATAATATGTGGAGACATCATTCTCCCCAAAGGGGATGATGATGCATTTTGTGACATTCAGCTTGAGTCCATGTTTCTGGCACCAGTCATGTGTTTGTGTGAGACCCTCTTGGAAGATGTCCACATCACATGGGAAATTGATGACCATGCCCAACTTGTGGTCATCTGCAAACTTGGTCAGCAATAGCCTACTGGTTTTGGTTCGCACCTCAGAGAAGTATATCCCAAGTAACAGAGGCCCCAAGACTGATCCCTGGGGTACACCACTCATTATGGGTCTGCTGCTTGAGGCGGCTTCCCCTTATTTTGATTAGATAGGTTCTATCACTGAGCCAGTTTGCTACCCATTTGATAACATATGCATTGATACCTAGTTGAGAGACTTTGTCTACTATGCCTGAGTGGGGAATAGTGTTGAAGGCCTTGGCCAGATCAAGTTAGGCAGTGTGAACCATCTTACCCTCATCCATGGCTTTGGTGACTGTCCCAAAGAATTCAAACAGATTTAACAAACATGACCTTCACTTGACAAAGCCAAACTGTGTGGGGTCGAGTGTTTGGAGGTTGTCAATGTCTCTGTTAATGAGGTCTATGATAATCTATTCCATGGCCTTACAGATCATGTTAGTTAGGCTGATGGGTCTATCATTTCCCAGAACGGTGGATGCTCCACCTTTGTGCAAAGGGATGACAGTGGTTGTCCTCCACTTGGCTGGAACAAAGCTGGTACTCAGGCTTTGGTTAAATAGGGTGCCTAATGGTGCTGCAAGTTCATGCCTGAGTTCATGTAGGATGTAGCCGGGGATGTTATCGGGTCCCATGGAGGCTGTATTTTTTGCCTTTGAGAGGGCAGTGATGACCTGTTCCCTAGAGATAAGGGGAGGGGGGCAGGTACTGGGTATGTCCTGATTTACTGATGGGGTACAGAGGGGTGAAGTTTTCACTGAGTCTGTCAACCAGTAGGTTGGTTATATCTACAGCATTTGTGTATGTGGCATCCTTGACCACCAATTCTGAACAGATTTGGGTGCTTCCTTTGAGACTGCGGACATATGTGAAGAAGGCCTTATGATTGTCTCTAGTAGATGTGGCCAATTTGGACTCGAAGTTGACTTTAGAGGATTTTACTAGTGCTCTTATTTGCTTGTTCAGGCTAAGGAGAGATTGCTTCCAACTGGGCACCTGCTCCTTCTTGATCCTGGACAGCATTTTGTTTTTCCTTTTGTTATATAGTTTATTTATTGCAGATGTCCACCAGACTGATTTACTCTTCCTTGCAGAGGATGATTTTTTTCCTTTCAGGTATTTCTGATTCCGTGCATCTAAACAAGTGCTTGTATAGTACTTTGGTGTAGATTTGGACATTGGTGCCAGCTCCAACAGAGAGGGAGTGGGCTGTGAAGCTGTTTATACCACCCCACAGGAGGCTGTAATCAGCTTTGGAGAAGTTTTTTTTTGTTTCGCCCTAGCTGGGGGGGGGGGGGTCAGGGGAGATACTGACTTTGAAAGTGACCTCTTTATGGTAGAATCTTACCAAGGAGGATGAAACTGTATGGGTGCTGCATTGGTTACTCATGTTGGTTAATACCGAGTCCAAGATATTATCACCTCTTGTGGGGGTTTTGACTAGCTGCTCTAAGGCAATTGCACTGATAAAATCAAGGAATCTCTGGACATTTGCATTCTGGCATGAGTAGCTTTTCCAGTCTATGGTTGGGTAGTTAAAGTCACTCAGGATCAAGGTAAAGGTTGAATCTTGATATATTCAAAGAGGTCCAGATAATTGGAGTGGGCATCCTGAGTCAAATTTGGGAGCCTGTAGCTATGATTTGAATAGGGTCTTGTCAATGGTTAACTGCACCTGGGGTGTCGCCTGTGTGTCATACTGTTTGACCAGCCTGGTGGTGTGTGTGTCTTTAATATACATTGAAACTCCATCTCCTTTGGCTTTACTGTCCACAGTCTGGGGTCTGAATATATGATAGGATGAGTAACCAGGTAAGGCTGGTGTTTTCTCTGCAGCTCTGAACCAGGTTTCTGTGACTGCACAAATGTCAGCATCTTCCAGGCTTAAGAATCTTGCAATGAGTGCAGTTTCACGTTTAGACTCCTAGCGTTTAGCAGCATGACCCTTAATTTGTGTTTTGTTGAAATTTTAATGTCGATTTTATCGACCTCAGGAGTTTTCCTAAAAAAACACTATGGGGGAGGCAAGAGCCTTTGCCAGAAGCCTGAAGCCCAAGTTAGACAGATGCAGACAATCTCTAGCAAAGCATCATCGTCTGTCGATCATATCTTCTCAGGCTGTCAGGTACTGGATCCCCCAGGAATGACACCAGAAACTAAGCCAATTGTTAATTATTTTCTGTTTGTATTGAGGCATAATTCTGGGTAATGGTAGAATGCTGCTTAAGGCTAGGGTCATACCTGCCTGGGACACATATTCAGTGAGCTCAATCATGTCTCTCTTTATACTGTCCAGGGAGGTACATCTCAAATCACTCACTCCAACATGGACTATGACAGAGTCTTAACAGTACCTGGTGTTGAGAGACTTGAGTGTGTGTGATATGGAGGATCCTGGCACCCAACAGACAACTAACCATGACTTTCTCTTTATCCAGCCTGGTGAGAGGCATATCTGTGTGTTTCCCAGTGAAGTCTCCCATGCCTAATATGTTGGGTTTATGGTTAGGCCTTTGTGGTTGTGAGACACAAGTCTGTGGACTATGCGTGGTATGTATATATTGTGGAGTTTGTGTGTGTTTTTGCCTCTGAGGTCTCCCTTGTTTGGGTATGTTTTTATTTATGATATCCACATATGTGGGTGTTTATTGTGTAGTTGAGGGTGGTGTATGAGGTGTAGTGATTGTGTTGATAACCTTCTCAGTGTCAGATATACTGGCTTGTGAGGGAGAGAACATAGACTCTAGGTTTTTAATGTAATTGCATCTCTCACAAATTGTGTTCCTAGGTGGAAATAGCAGATGGCTGTCTGTGTACATGAGGCAGTTGCTACACGGTCTCAGGATGCCCATATCAACCAGGCTGGCAGGAGAAACCATAGGAAATTGTCCATCCATAGTTGTCAGAATCTGAGGGAGAGAGGCCAGGGAAAGCTAAGGGGCAGGGCTAAAGCCCAAGTGCTTAGACCAAAACTAAGAGGCTTAGAATAACACTTATAATTTAAATAGGCTAAAAACAAGCAATAATAACTGCAGCAGAAAAGATGCAACTGAACACTTTAGAGAACAAGTAGCTGAAGAAGAAAAATGAGGTAATAGAGTAAAAGGAGGAAACACAAATACTGTAAAAACGGCTGAAATTTTTTTTTGAATGGGAAGGGAGAAAGGAGGAATGGAGGATAATTCAAGGAAAAAGAAACTATGGGAGTTGGCCTTACCAAATGTTTGTTCTGTATTAAGTAAAATGAGCTAATGAGACTGGACTGGGAGGAGTGTCCCAGATAAGATTTACAGTAGGGGCGGGCAACTGCAAAGCCACCAAGTAGGCAGCAGACAATAAAAAGTGCAATAAATTGTAAGAATAGGCAATAACTAGTGAAATAATAAGCATCATAGATCAGAGTTGTGGTCAGTGCCCTTCTTCCATTTAGCTCAGTGTAAAATGGCAGAAACACTCACAAGGTAACTTCTTAAGTAACAGAAGGTTAAAACCTGAAACAACCTAAAAAAAAAAAAACTTTAGAAGAACCAATTACTCCAAGCCCTAGACCAGGCAACCCTTACCAGCCAATGACCAATCAACACTATAGTCTCACTAAAGTGAAGAATGGCTTTTGCTAAACCAAGATGGCATGGAAAATGTGTTCAGAACACACAGCCACTGCAAACAAACAACTAGGCCCAGAGACAACAATCCTGAAAATGAACAACACTACAGCTACTAGCTACACTATTTTAGGCAGAACACAAGATAGAAATGAATTCAAAAATAGCTAATGTGAAATGAGATATACATTTGGGCCTAGTGTATGGGTATAAATATGGTAACAACTGTTAAGTAAAATCAGAGTATTTACTCCACATGATTTGAACAGGTCAATGATGAAGCAAAGCTATCCTTTAAAGACAGCTGAGAAAGCAGTTCCTTTGATACCTAAAACTAAGTATTTTTTCATAGATTGTTACTAACCAGCATTCTGACCAGTTAAATTATCTAAAACATTTCAAAGCTATGCACATTCAATAACCTACAAAGAATGTACATACTCCTGAAATTGCCATTTTGAATTTCTTTAGAGGTGTTTCAGAGGGCAGAAGTAGAGGTCATTCCAGGCTTTTAGACTGTTGTGGATATCAGTGATATATTGATATTGGGTAAGACTAAGGAACAATATGACATGAGGCTGACATGACTGTAAAATGGATAAGATAAAATAACATGAAAAAATAAAGAAACTTAAATTCTGTGTTACCTAATGTACACTTTGATATTCAGTATTTTAACCCCTTTTTCCATCTTACATCTAAAATCTGTTACATTTGGGAGTAGACTACCAAGTAATGGAGAGCCTAGGAGCTGCTTCTCTGGAGTCAGCTTGAGATTAGTTCTTCTGTTTTACTCCTGTTGACAGATGGAACAAAGGGGCATTATTCATTAGCATTCCTAGAGATTACCAGTCACTGTAAAGCATGAAAATTGCTTCTCAGAAACCCATTTGGGATTAATGTGATTGGACTGCTTTGCTCCTGGTAAGTAAAAGAGAAAAGGGACATTGACTCTTGTTGGTCTCAGATCAGGCAGTGTATAAGGGACCTCACCAAGTCATCTAGTTCCACATTTGGTCAGAAACTCTTCAGGAGTTTTCTGCCACTTGGATTTCTGTTTTGTGCTTACTGTTGTAGGTTCTTACCTGCATGTCCATGAAGATGGATATTGGAAGTGTACTGGACCAAGCAATGTCTTGTTTAATAGTACTTCTCATGAAGCAGCTTTGGAATTAGTGCTAATCTCTTGCTTTGTTAGAGAAGAAGCAACAGAGCATTTACTCCTATCTGCATAGAGTTGTGTTGAGACAAGCACTATCTCCACTACCAGAGAGTTATCCCTTCCAGTAATCATATCTAGACCGTATAGGAACTACTGCCCCTTCAGCCTACATTAGCAAGCATCCAAAACCATGGATTTACAATTTCCAATCATTTCTCCAGCCAGCTTGACTGAAATGGACATCCTGAGACAATGCAGCAATTGTTTCTTGTTTACTGACAACTGACTGCTTAATCCCACTGACACAGTGTGCAAGATATTTAGTTATATAATGTTACTGTAGGCAAAGCTCTAGATAAAGCTATCATGAATAATATGTGTGTTGTTAGTACAATAAAACTCTACACTAAACAAATTGCATGCTGCTTATACCAAACACATTGACCTACATATGCTGAGGCTCTAAAACGTAACTAACCTGAACCACAAAGGCCTCCTAAATGTAACCTAAGATACAAGTACCCTCAGCAAACTCACAACCACACAACACAGGCAGCACCCACTATGAAACAGACATCTAAGAGTTACATTAACTCAATTCAAAAGCCCATAGGCCAAACCTCCACACATTCCAATATCTTATGCATGGGTGACTCCAAAATGAGATGCACTAATGCACTACTTACCAGACTGTGCAAGGAGCGAGTTACAGTCAGTTGCTTATCAGGTACCAGGATTCACCACTGCATCATTCATGCACCCTAGTCCTTGCACCCCAAGTACACATATGGCATAGTCATAGTCCATGTGGAAGTGAATGACTTAAGACATACTTCCCTGGGCTGTATGAAGAGGAACATAATGAAGTGCTTGAGAATATGTGCCTTAGGCAGGCATGAACATAGCCTTAAACAGCATTCTACCATCACCAAAAGTGATGCCACAATACAAACAAAAGATTATTGATTTCAACAATTGGCTTAGCTTCTGGTGTCATTCTAAGGGTGTACAATATATATCAGCATGGGAGGAGATGGTAGACAGTCTTATCTGCTTTGTCAAGTATGGCCTGTACCTATCCCCTTAAGGATTTTGTATATTAGCCAAATACATCCCCACACCACATCCATCTTCTTAAGCTTCCTACATAATAATCTGAATAACACAAAGGTATTCCTGCTCAGAACTAGGAGCCTTAACTAAAAACTGAATTCCCTGCAAACACACCATACCCTGGAAAACATTGATATAAGCATCACCATAACAGAGACCTGGTTCTAGGTCAATGACAGCACTCCATAGCTGAAGAGTTTAAATACGTATCACATGTTCAGGCCCACAACATTAGATGACACTAAGCCAGTAGTGCCTCCATATTCTTAAAAAAAACACAATGTCCAGATTAGTATTAACAAAACCACTTATCATATTATAGCTAACTATAGGATCACCTTTATGTCTCCCTCAGCCCATACTTCCTACCTACCCAGTGTGGAGTCCCTATGCATTAAGGCAAACATCATTGTTTAAGAGACTTCAACTACTAGTCTATTAAATGAGAGGTTAATACATTCTCAAAAGTGTATGTCCAGAAATGTCTGGATCTCATCAATGCAAACTCTCTGGACCAGTTAGTCCACACCCCAATTAGGAGTAAAAAATCATAGACTTGATCCTTATCAATATGAGGCAGCTTTGCTCCCCACCAATTGTAACTTCCTTTCATGCTGAAATCAGACTATAAACCAGTTACATTCACCTTAATATTGAAGCTGAAAACTTCTTCCAATACATTGGTATTCAGAGATTATGCCAGGGATAATGAACTAAAACTGAGTGATGATCTGGCTAAGTTCAAAACCTCTTCTATCTTGATGACCCCACTACTTATGCAAAATTATTTACTGCCAAATTCTATGCACATGCAAATAGCTGCATTGATGCATTTGTCCCCCTCACAAGTAAATACAATGCCAAATTTAAAAATAACCCATTGTGGTAGAACACTAATATAAACAGGCTTTATAACAAAAGAAGAAATGCATTGCATGCAAACATGCATTTAACCCTCAAGAAGCCAATAATGCTCTTGTTAAACTTAATGAGAAAATCCAAACCCTAACTGAATAAACAAAAGCCAGATATAAGGTAAAACTTGCCACCAAGGTGAAAACAACCACATAGCCTTCTTTAATTGCATTAGAAATCTCAAAAACAATACCCAGCACTGCACAGAGCTAATACTAAGGGATGCTACATACCTGGATCCAGGTGATGTAGTCAATCAACCTGTAGACACATTTACTTCAAACATCACCCCCCATCCTGCTCTCCTATGTTCGCAGATCACATAACTGCATCTACATCTTCTTATGTCAAGTCAGAAATGTTCATTACTATCCTATCATCTATTAACTGGAAGTCCCTTAAAATGAAGCTGTAAATGAATTCATTACAACTTTCCTGAATATCCTAAGTAATCTGCACTTCCTAGAAAGAAGAGTTTAAAAAGAAATAATGCAACTGGGCCATTCACAAAGAGTAGAATGCTAATGCAGGATACAGACAAAACATGGATAGAATGCAAAAACATAAAACACCACAATATCTTAAAAAACTTCAGACTACTTTCAATTGTTCTGAAAAACAAGGAAATTAAGACAAGAACAACCATATTATAATAACTTTTAGAATAATAGTAAACAGATCCCTAAAAAAAAATTGGACAGCCATTAAAGAAATCTTGCATCCCAACCAGAAATCAACCTTAACCAGTCTCCCAATTACTCACCACTGAAACCCCCCACTACAGTTTAATTCATAGATTGTATAGCATCTCTAACCAAGGATACACCAACATCTAATTCTAACCATAGCCAGCACACTTCCACTTTCACCTTCAAACTAATGCCCACATGCTATATAAAAATACTCTTAAACAAACTCAAACCATGCTCTACTTTAGCTGATCACATTCTAAGCGAGTACCTTAAAATGACAGCCCACAGCATTGCCTATCCTGTCTTAATCCTTGTAAATAGGTAAATCCAGGAATCCCATGTTCCCTCTCTCTCTGGAAAAAGTAACATATTATCCCTCTGTGCAAAGGAGAAAATTCTACAGACATTACTAATTTTAGAGCTATAGCAATCTAATACTCCTCTCCAAAATACTTGAAAAATATATTAAAAAACAATTGCTAAATCGTCTCCTGCAGGAGGAACTCCTATCCTCAAAACAAAATGGCTTACATCCTTTCCATAGTACTAGCAACACCCTTCTAACCTATATACAAACTGTCAATAAAGCTAGAAATAATGGCAAACTAGTAGCCTCCTTATTTCTAGACTTGTCCAAAGCCTTCGACAGTTTGTCACAGCAAACTTCTTCAAATGTCTTCAATAGGTCTCTCTCAGCCCATCATCCTATGGTTCAACAGCTGCCTATCGAATTGGTATCAGTCAGAAAATGGCATTCCACCCACTTTCCATACCACCCAGTCACCACCAGTGTACCACAAAGCCTAGCCTTGGTCCCTCTCTTCTTTAACTTTTACACCAACACATATCCACACAACAGACATCTGTAATACAGTATGCAGATGACTCTACACTCATTTGCAAATCTGAAAGTGTGACACATCTCCAAAAAAGGAAGCTTTAACAGCCACTGGCTCATAACTCATGCTCTACCATAAAAAAAAAAACTATTACTTTATCCCCAAATCTCTCTCACGAAAATACAGAATTTAAATTCCTCTCTTAATAATACACTTATTGAAATCCCTTCTCATAGCAAATTATTAGGGATGATAGTGGATGGTAATCTTAAATTTGACCTGCATATACAAAATTCAAGATGAAAAACTCATGAAAAACTAGGAATGCTTTACAGAGCCAAAAATGTTCTCACCAATGCAACTAAAACTAAATTTGCCACTACTTATCTCCTTCCCACACTTCTTTATGGCACTCCCATACTTACTAACCTCCAGTCATCACAAAAAATAAATCTTGAAGAATGCTATAACAAAAGCTGCTAAATTTGCAGCAAATGCCCCCTTTCAGGACCTACAACTGCATAGTACTAAAAAGTGTAAATTGATTAGAATTACCCCATCAAATAACATATAATTAGCTTCTTACCACCTATAAAATTATCCGGCATCCATCTGCTGGTCTACCACTTAATAACATTCCACACAGGTATGTATGCAGTTGGTCATTATAATCCAGTGACCAAAAACTCATGTCTGTCCACAAACCTATCAAATCTGAAGGGCATTGTCTGTTCTTGTACCATGTTTCTAAGGTGTGGAAATCCTTACCTGTATCTATCAGGTTAATACCTTCCTCCAGTTGTCCACAACCATTCTGAAAGACTTCTTAGCCGAAAGCTGTCTCTGTTCTTGCTCAAAACCAGGATAAACTATATTCCTAAATGTGAACAAGTACCTATTCACCTTATACCTCCTTATTCTTCCTTCCTCACTAACTTCCTTACTTCTGTCAATTTCTTTCCCCGGCTTTCTCTTTAAATTTCTTATTGCAATTCCTGATCACAGTATAATGGCTACTAGTTTACCCCATTCTATTTCTGATGCACTGTTATCTATACACCAAGTGGAGCCCAGCAGGTTCTTCTAGAACAGGACAAGTGTGACTTAGGATGTCACTAAAGTATAGACAAATGCACAGGAAACAGAAGTCATCAAAAAATAAGAACCAGGTTTGTAGGAGTCTGATGTCAGAGTTAACGAAATGATAAAAAATGGATTAAAAAAAACATAAAATCATGCCATGCTCTATCAGCATGTAGTTAAAACTGCTTCACAACCGTACATTTACAGAGTATGCAATATACTTCTGTAAGTAGTGTGTCTACATCAGAATTCAAATTAATTTTTACCTTCATCTGTTGTGTAGATATAAAATGATTTCTAGCAATTTTGATTCACATTTAATCCGTGACTTTGAAGTTAACAGTCTATGCAAGTTAGATCAGCTCATACTGACAATAATAAAGTATGAAAGTACAAGCTGATCTGCTGATACTGCATTGCTGTCCTCTCTCTGCAATGTTACTGGCCATGCAACAGTCAGTTGTAAACTGTGCTTGTTTAATACTGGGTTGATAGAAAGTAGATCCTTTTATGTTTTGCTTCTCCTCATGGTGAAACAGTTGTACTTACAGTACACTTAATGCCTGATGGTTGCAAGAAATCCCTTGGTAGTATTTTAAGGCCAGTTGAGCAAAAATATTCACAATGGAATAATGTAGGATTTGCTGTAATTTCTGGCATCAAAATATTTAATATTTTCATGGTTATTGTTTTACCATATATACAGATCACAGACATTTCTGTTTTGTTTAAAAAAAGACCTGTTCCACAAATGGGTTCACTAAGAGTTTTTATGGTTCTGATACTCACATCATGTAATTCTTAGAGTTTGTAAAGAACATTAAATTGTCAAGCTATTGTTGGAGACTTTATAGATTGCACATTCAATAAAATACTATAGGTCCAGACAACCACTGTTTAATATGCTAGGGAGTACTCAAAATATTACACACTGGATTGCCAACCACATAGTCATGGTACAACATATAGAACATGCACCCTATTGGTGATAATTGGGCCAAATATTATATCCCACTGTTCCGGAAGCATAGCAGTGGCTTGTATTTCAGCATGAATAATTAAGGGTATGAACAGCTAAGGAGTGTCTTCCTGTAGCGCAGGTTTGACTTCCTCAGTTTCTTGTACATCTACTACATGACTTTGAGAAACTCATTTAGCTAGATACTGCTCCTGTGTCACCCTTTACCACATTATTAAATTAATTAAATAAAAAAAATCTTAAAAGTGACAAATGTGTCTGTATTGTGGTGATTTATTATAATAGTTTGTTCACATGTTTGTTCTACACTACAGAAAATACAGCATGAGGCTCAACATAGAATATCTAAAATGGAAGGCTTACTAAGATCTTATATAAGGTTGCTTGTTATATGTCTGTATGTGAAAAAAGTGAATTTAGGTTTGTGATATTTAGGAATCAGACAATAAACCCTAGCCTTTGCCATATTTGCAACAATGATAATCATATGAAAAGCCATGGCCTAGGGGATGTACACTCTGTATTGAACAATGCCTTGGAAAAGAAACATCTTAAGCTGAGAAAATACACATCCAGAGTAGATGAATGTCCTCCACTTCTCAAATACCTAGTGAAGAACTGAGAAGATATTTTCAACTAGATGATATTTAATGTCAGTTTTGGATAATGGAGATTTGTTTCAGTAGTCAGAAAATTGTAATAACTGCCCAATGTGACAATGACTATGTAAAAGTAAGAAGTAATAACAAAAAAAAGTATTACTTTGGCACTGGAATGTAGATTATCTACTCCATAAATTATCCTCAGTTTTCCTTGCATTTTTCATTATGCATTTATTTCTGATCACACGCATTTTTTATCCTGGAATAAATGAAAGATGATAATTGGTAAATTTTAGGAAAAGATATATTTGACTACAAGGAGTACTGGAAATTAAACTTGTTTATTTATTTGCTTAGGCTTTGTTGACTGGGCGAGTCCCACTAGGCGGAGGGTCTGTTTCAGTGTAGACCAGTAGTATTCAGCATGAATACTGACTCCAGGAAACTTGGCCAGGCCCCCATGAAACATTCCCTATTATTTTTGTTAAGTGCAGTTGGATCTTTCATATTCACCTGAGCTACCACAAGCTTAGGCTGATGGGAACTCTGTTTAATGTTTCATATGAAAGATGAGATATAGTCACTGGTCAATAAACATAAGCAGCTTGTAGTTTAGTGCAAACAGTTTATAGTTGGGACACACTATAAGCCTAATCCATGTTTTTAGAAAAAATATTTAACTGATGTTGGGCAAAACACTGAGTTGCCTCCTGCTTAAATTTGCACACTGATAACTATATAGTTCTGGGTAAAAGTACACAGTGAACAAATTGTATATATTGCTGTAAATGACTTGTACATCAACAGAAGATTATGTAACTGACACCATATCTAGCTGCAAATTCAGCTGTTCATTTGCCTATGGCTTGAGCTGAAAATGTGAATTAAGGAGGAGTGATGTTCCTCAGTAAAAAAAAAAAAAAAAAAAAAAACAGATGTGTTGTGCTGCCTTGTGGCTTAGTGTAGGTCACCTAATGCCATAATTATTTTTTTTTTAGTCATCTACCTGGAGCCTGCTTTCTGAATCAGAAACTATGTTTACATGCAGACCAGAAAGCTTAGTGTGGCCACACCACCCTGCTTGATGGATTGTTTGAATCACATCAAAAGCTCTTAAACTAACTGAGTCATTAAAAGTTCATAGGTTCATAGGATGTTATTAGGCTATTGGCCCTAGGGCCTTTATAAGCCTAGCCATGTTATAACCTTTTCGCTTATAGACCATATTGAATGGTCTATATTTGCAGCTCAAGTCTATGATCAGCATCGACTGCCCTTATCCAAGAGGGACATAGGTGAGACCCCTGGGATAAATTTGTGGTCTCGCATCCAGTTGTCTAAGTTACACTTCAATAGGGTCATTGAGGAGCTCTGATTTACATGAATTGGGAGTTAGTCCCAGAGGAGTGGCAATCTCAGGGAGACATTGGTGTCTCTCCAGCATGTCTTGTTAATGTCATAGGCTAGGTTAAGATCTTGAAAGTGAGTGACTCTTGTTCCATTTGAGTTGCAGATGTGCAGCATTTCCATTAGGACATGGTTCAATACTGCTATAAAGGCCAGGTACAAGTCACCTCTCAGCAGCCTATCAGATAAAGAGTACAGTGACAGGGCCTTCAGTCTGTCTGTGTAGCTTGTATGTTAAAGGCCCTGAATTTTCTTCATGAGAAACATCTGAGGTCTCTCCAGCTGTTGCTGGTGTCGTTTGAGGTACATACAGAAGGGAGCAGTGTAATCTATTGGTGGTGTGATGAGTGATGAGTACAGTGGAGTTATAACATCCTTAGCTCTGGATGCAATGACCTTACTTATGAGATGTTCAACATCTATCATGAAATCAGAAAAAAACATTATTTTTGTCTCTGCCATACAACTGTTACCTTCTTTTCATGAAAAGTCATAGCTATTTTCATGTCTTGTTGGAAACGTAAAGCCACAGATTGCAGAATTTATGATTATATGATTTCTGTTTGGAAATTACTTTCCTGCTTAGGGGAATAGTGAGGTATATGCTACTTTACAAAAAATACTTGTCCATGTTGTGTGATGAGATATGCAAATTAAAATTAAAATGAGATACTTTAATTATGGTTACAGTGGCATTTTTCTATAGGAGTTCCTGGTTGGCAGAACTTTTATCCGTTTTTTTTTTTTTTCATTCAGTGGTGAACAGATACAATGTCTGAAGTACTCACTATCTTGGATTGAGGGAAGTCTATGCCTTTAGGAGAGAGGGTTACATTAAGAAGATGACAGTAATCCCAAAAATCATGGTTATGCCCAGTTCTTAATTATGACTAAAATTAGACTGCATCACACTGAACATTTAGAAAACATTATTTTTTGAACCTGCCTCTCAGTGTGTTTTCAGATTTAAGTAAAAATGCAGAGCAGGTACAAATGTTTTCCATCTTGTATAATTTGCATTCATCATGGGAAAAATACAAACCATGTTAGCATAACTATAATGGTGATTATTAAGTCAGTCTTTTGTCTCATGGTGGGTAGTAATCCTTGTGCTCTGTGTTATTTCCTTTCACAGGCAGCCTTACATTGCTATATGGGCCTGGTGGGCGACCGCACTTCAGGCAACATCTGACATTAAAGAACTAAAACAGTCCTTAATGTTAGCCTTGAATTCATGCTGTTTGGCTAATTCTCTTTGCAATGTTTATTTAATAGTAGTGGCACAAATTCATGTGCCATGATAAATATAATGCAGCTCATTAAATTATGCACAGCAAGAATTTAACTGCTATTGATTTGGCTGCCTGCCGGTTTAGTTACTTATGCTTTGTGCTTCAGACAGTAGGTGCTAAAGTTTGCTGCCACACTTTATACATTTAATTATGCAGAATAATTCTGAACTGAGATATGTTTGCTTTGTTGGCATTCACATCCCATAACTTCACTACTGGATAGGTTTGTTGTTATTATTCTAAAACCTATTCCAGCAGTCAGCCATGTCAGCTTGTCACATTTAGTCTGATCCCAAATTCTAATAAAAATGAAGTCCACATGCCCTTCTCTGCGTAATGGATAAATGCTGTCAGAACATTCTAAGCCAAAAGATACAAAATATCAACAAGTTTTATGTCTAGAACTAGCTCTAGTGCTCATATTGAGAAAATATTATAGGAGTCAGTCTATTAATATATGGGTATTTTGCCTTTGTTGTTTACCAATGGTACAACCTATATTATGTTAAATGATTCTTTGCTGTGGAAAGTTAATTTATTTTGAATCACAAAGTTCATTCTAGCTACTATTATAGTTATTCAGTCAACATTTTTGCAAAGTACTTTTCTGTCCAGAAACTGGTTGTCATTTATGTCACTTAAAAGTGAAAGGATAGTTACATTTTGTCAAAGAACAGCATTGTGCTAGTAAGCAAACAGCTTTTTTCTAATATACTACATGCATGCTTTTACTAGTTAAGATAAACTAATTAATTTTGCAGGAATGGGGTGTGAGATATTTATCATATTATGGTTCATGCATTTCTTTTTGGATGTACTTTGAGATGTGACATTTTATCACTAGAAACCTAGGCAGTTTTGTTACCTTTATGTCACCCCTATATTGAGCCACAGCAAAAGTATACCTCTTACAAAAAGTTGTTGTAAATATTGCACCTAATGGGTTGAGATGGACAATGCACCATCCGTTGATATTGAGCATGTATTTGTTAATGTATTGCCGCAGACAAGAGTTAAAATGTTTTTTGTAGTACTGTCTATACTGAATTGGTAATATGCAGAAATGTTTTGTTAGTGAAGTTAAGGTATAACCCACTTCTTTTTTGTGTCACATGGTCTGGATCTTGTTATTTCAGCACAAGACAAGAAAAGAATAAGTAGGGTTGGGCCCATCTTGATCTTCCATATCAAAAGAGTTTAGTGCATGTCAAAATGACCCAGTAGCTGGCTCAGCACACAAAAATAATTCTTAATTAACTCTCTATATTTCTAAATTTTATATATATATATATATATATATATATATATATATATATATATATATATATATATATATATATATATATATTTATTAATTAGAATGGCAGTTTGCTGTCTCTTGGAAGTACCTGATGGTGGAAACAGCCTATGTGGGAACAGCTATCTAACCTATCTGCAAACTATTTATGTTGTCATTTAAGGCCCAACATTGTTATCTGAAGGCATTCCAGGGTTATCAAAAAAATGTATATTTCTGTGATAACTAATTTCTATAAAGCCATGATTTAATTTATAAATGCAGCATTTTTGTTATAGATTCATAGGCAAAAACTAGGCAATCAGTCTGTAGACCAATTCAAGTATTATCAAAAAAAGTATTCAAATTTTTCCTCTAGCTTCAGTGAGGGTAAGACAAGATAAACATGAAGAAAATTTGAGGCTACGCATCCAATTATCTAGGTTTACCTTGAAGGTGGCAAGGGTGCTCCTCTGTTTGACATGTAATGGAGTTTGCTCCAAAGGTGAGGCATAGATTGCGATATGAATCTAACACACCAATGTGTCTTTTTTTATCTGCTTAGTAACAGAGTATTTGATGCACCATTAGTTCTATAAAGGAATAGGCGATCAAATAAAGTTGGATCGTTCATGGCACTAAACACTAGAAATAGATCTCCACAGAGGAGTCTGAGTACAGAGAAAGGACTATCAGTCTCTCCTGAAAACTAAGACTTTTTGGCCAATGATCTTTTTAGTTATAAATCTTTGAGGTAGCCAAGATGGTGCCAAGTTAGTAGCTTTTCTTTTTCTGCTCTGCTACTCAGGATATATTTCTGACAGGAATTTTGATTTTAAAAATACAAATTGGATATTTTATTTCGAAAAGTTATATTTCTGAACTTATACTGAATCAGTTTATATAAAAATTGTTCCTTTAATAAATTTCCTGTCAAAACTAAATAGAAAGGAAAATACTTTGAAATGACCTATATAAAGTTAAATTCTCAAGACCAGTCTATAAAAAAATAATTACAATATTTTCTTGTCATTATACAAGAATGTTTGATAAAAATCGACAAATTGGATAATACACTGGACAAATTTAAGCAAGAATGTACAAAGTGAATAGAACAGCTAGAATAAGTGACTAAACAACAAAAAGCTCAAATTTCAGGAATGGAAGATGCCTTACGTGATAGAAAAGGAATAGAGTTGGAGGGTGAAAACCACATAAAATTCCTTTTGAAGCAAATTAATTCATTATTAAGTTAAACTGATGACTTAGAAAATAGGTCAAGAAGAAATAATATTAGAATCTTTGACATTTTTGAAAGTGATAATATAGTTAATTTGTTTACTTCTTGGATATGAAAAATACTGAGCTTTCTTGAATCATTATCTTTTGGCATTGAAAAAGCTCACAGATCATTAGTTGTTCATTCAAAAAGAAAAATCCTTCACCAAGGTTAACCATAGTTAGATTTCTTTCAACCTAGGACTAATAATTAATTTTAATGCCTGCCTGGACAAATTCTCCTATTGAAATAAATGGCAGTACAATAAGATTTGACAAAGACTATTTTCAATCAGTTGTTTCTAAAAGAAAATAATTCTTATCTTTAAATAAAGAATTAAAGAAGGAAATTAAAGTACACCTTTTGTTTCCTGCAAGACTAAACATGTTTCTTTCAGTTGACATAAAACATTTGATAATTTTGAGACTGCTATAACTTTTATTCAGAAAAAAATAAAATCTTGGATCAAATAGAAGAAATGGAGTGGAACACAGTTTTCTTGAAGAGACAAGCAGAGAGAAATGGGTAGAAAAATAGTTAAAAAAAGCTAAGTGGCTGAAATGAACATTGATTAATGCAGTTTGTAGAACGTCTTCACTACAGTATTTTAACAGAACTGTGGACTGAAGAATAAATCACTGCATGTTCTTTTACAATTGTATAATGAAGATAATCTTTTGAAAGCTTCTCAATATAAAGAAGTAAATAAATCTCACTTTTATATATAATTAATACTTTTTTCTTAAGAAATTTGTATACTTGTTTAATCAAATAAAGTACTATTAGTTAATTCTATAACAATTAATATCCTAATTTTAATGTATTCTATTACAAACACATAGATAAAAGTATTTATTATTCTACTACATATGGTTTAGGTTAATATAGAAATTTATCTGCTTCATTTAATTATTTACATAATGTAATTTATAAATATTCAGTATCTCCATTTAAATAATGGCAAAACATCTTTAATAATAAAACTGGTGTTTAATTTACTGATTTTAATTTATTTAATCAAAACCTTCATACATATGAATGGGATTTTACCATACAGAAGATATGGCAATAATGAGACAAGGATATATTGAGTGACATCTTAATGCTTTATTCATTCATTTGTACTTTATTTGGTCATTCTCATTTAAATATGTGCATGTTGTTGTGGAGGGGAAACATGCTTTATCTACTGTGCTTTGTTGAGGATTGGGCTATGCATGTGAATGGGCCATGTGATGTGCTGCTTTGCTGCTTGTGATAGGGAAGGATAGTTGGAGTGTAGAGAGTATGAGAGAATGAATGGATGATAAACTTAACCATTCAGGATGACTGTTCAGAGTCAGTGCACTAATGAAACTTGGAGATTAACTGAGTGGTCTTGCTATCTTTTCTTTGATTTTTTTGTGTTTCCATTTCATTTGGTGGAAAGCAGTGTATTTTTTTTCTTTCTTTGATTCCTCGTGGTGAGTAGTGACATGGTTGCTAGGCAACATGGTTGGCTTGCGTGTGATCTGTCTGGAGAATTTGTGTGGTGGGAACAGCAACATATCTTACACTTCCTGGATTAAGTAAATGCAGAACATGAGAGCATAAAATGAGTTTTTTATTTAAAAAGGGGGACTGATAATATATTCTTAACTATTTCTTTCTGTATGTGTGAGGTGTAACAGCTCTTGTTTTCCTTAGAGACACTTATATGATGCAAACATATTCTTTAAATCATCTCTAAAGGACAGTAGATAATTAAAAGTCTCAAAGAAGCATACAAGTAGTTAATAAATATAAAATTATTTTTTTAAATAATTAATAAACAAATCTAGACGTTTTAAATATATAAATAAAGAATTATCATAATATAAGCTGTAATTATTTATGAGCAAATGATTTAATCACTGATTGTATAAACTCTACATGGTTCTTACTATGTATGTCAGAAACATCTGCAGATACAGTCATCATATACCATTAATGCATTGAAGTACTTATGATTTTTTTTGTCAGGGAATTTGAAATAGTATTTCATAATCAAATATACATTTTTCTATTGAAGAAACACAACTTATTGGGAATTACATAATCCAATGCAATTAAAAATAATATGTGGATATGACTTATACTATTGTTTATATGTTAAAGAAATGTATTCTCAGACCAATTTTATATACCTGTCAGATAATTAATCATTTATTATAATTTGTATTTGAAAACAAATAAACTGACTTTGTTAAAATACTACATCATCTTATATTGTATTACATAGATAGACATGATAGAATTAATGCTAGTGTATGTAAACAAGTTATTTGTTTCTAAATAAGAATAACTGAATTTCTAACATATATTAAATGATCATGATTCTACTGTGAAAAGTGTTAGCAACAGATGTTTAGTAAGATAGTCATAGGGTGCAAATAAATACATTTTCTAAATTCTAATGTTACATTTTTTAAACAAAATGAGAATTTGCTTTGTAGATGTATTTGTAAATAGATTTTATGAGCTATGGAATTTTCATAATTATTGAATAACTTTGCTTAAACCTTTGAGAATATGTTGTGTATTGTACATTGCTGAACATAGGAAGTAAATATAATTATCATTTGATTCGGATATATTTATTGCAGACACAATTAAACCAATATTATATATAGAATTATATATCTAAAACGAACATTTATTAAGCTGATAGGATAGAGTTATATAAAATATAACACCTAGAACTCTAAATTTTGTATATTAGATTTAAGTTTTAATTGATATTCTTCATTGTAATGTGTTATATATCCCTGTAGTGCATCTGTGTTAGTTTTGTGTTAATAAAAAAGAAAGCTTATAGTTTGTCTTTTAAATATATAACACAAGTGTTTCATCAGTGTCATACCTATCTTACTAGACAGTGCCTTTTATTTTCTGAAATAGAGAAAACATGAGAGATCTATGTATAAGTAATAGGGGTTATTAAAGTATCATTAACTGTTTAAATATGAGTTCACATTAATAGAAATTTGATTTTTTGAGTATGTTAATAATAATTTATTTAATGGTTTAGTCAATCTCCTTTCATAATGTTTTCTGAGAGCATCAAAAAAATAGACTATGATTTTGGAGAGTAGGTGGTATGTGTAGATAAATTAGTTATCCAAACAGGTAGTTTTAAACATCATGAAAGATGAAGGTTTCAAGTTATATTTCAAAATTATTAATTTGTTTTGCATTTTAAACATGGTGTCTATATTGAATTTTCTTGTATATTCTTTCGGAAAATTTGAAGCATTAGGGGTAAGCTTTCACATACATAATTCAAGTTATATGAACAAAAATCTCAACTCATAAGTTAACAAGACACAAGTATGCCCTTTTTAAGATTTGACAAATATGAATCGTATCTCTATAAATGTTAAAGGCTTAAATAATGGATGTAAAAGGGTAGTTTAAACAAATATTTAAAGTTATTCAAAGCCCAAATTATAAGAAACTCATTTGATACACAAAGACAATTAACACTAATCAATACACTATACTTACAACTTCTCAATTTATAGAGAAGAGGTTATCAATTTTATGGAGAAACTCCTTACTAATACCTAGAATATTAAATACATATAAAGATAATCTTCTTCTTTCGGCTGCTCCTGTTAGGGGTTGCCACAGCGGATCATCTGTTTCCATTTCTTTCTGTCCTCTGCATCTTGCTCTGTCACACCACCCACCTGCTTGTCCTCTCTCACCACATCCATAAACCTTATCTTAGGCCTTTCTCTTTTCCTGTTACCTGGCAGCTTCATCCTTAGCATCTATTTCCCAATATACTCTGCATCCCTCCTCAGCACATGTCCAAACCAATGTAATCTTGCCTCTCTGGCTTTGTCTCCAAATCTTCCAACCCGGGTTGACCCTCTAATATACTTATTCCTTATCCTGTCTACCCTCGTCACACCCAGTGCAAATCTTAACATCTTTAACTCTGCCACGTCCAACTCTGACTCCTGCCTTTTTGTCAATGCCACTGTCTCCAACCCATATAACATAGATGGTCTCACTACCCTCTTGTAGACCTTCCCTTTAACTGTTATTGGTACTCATCTGTCACAAATCACTCCTGACACTCTTTTCCACCCACTCCATTCTACCTGTACTATCTTTGTCACCTCTCTTCCACACTCACCATTACTCTGAACTGTTGATCCCAAGTATTTAAACTCATCCACCTTCACCACCTCTACTCCCTGCATCCTCACCAATCCTATATCCTCCCTCTCATTCAGACACACATATATTCTTTCTTAGTCCTGCTGACCTTCACTCCTCTTCTCTCTAGAGCATATCTCCACCTCTCCAGGGTCTCCACCTGTTCCCTACTCTCACTACAGATCACAATGTCATCTGCAAACATCATAGTGCATGGAGACTCCTGTCTGATCTTGTCTGTCAACCTGTCCATCACCATTGCAAATAAGAAAGGGCTCAGAGCTGATCCTTGATGTAATCCCACCTCCACCTTAAATGCATCCGTCACTCTCACTGCAGACCTCACCACTGTCACACTACCCTTGTACATATCCTGTACCACTCTTACATACTTGTCTGACACTCCCCGACGTCCTCATACAATACCACAACTCCTCTCTAGGCACCCTGTCATATGCTTTCTCTAAGTCCACAAAGATACAGTGCATCTCCTTCTGACCTTCTCTGTACTTCTCCATCAACACTCTCAGATCAAACATCGCATCTGTAGTGCTCTTTCCTGGCATGAAACCATACTGCTGATCACTAATCACCTCCCTTCTTAACCTAGCTTCCACTACTCTTTCCCATAACTTCATGCTGTGACTGATCAATTTAATCCCTCTGTAGTTACTACAGCTCTGCATATCACCCATATTGTTAAAAATCGGTATAAAAGCACTTTTTCTCCATTCTTCAGGCATCCTCTCACTTTCCAAGATTTCATTAAACAATCTAGTTAAAAACTCCACTGCCATTTCACCTAAACACCTCCATGCTTCCAAAGGTATATCATCTGGCCCAACAGCCTTGCCATTCTTCATCCTCTTCATAGCTATCCTTAATTCCTCCTTGCTAACCCACTGCACTTCATGATTCACTATCCGCACATTATCCAACCTTCTCTCCATCTCATTTGCTTCATTCATCAGCCCCTCAAGGTACTCTTTCCATCTGCTCAACACACTCTCCTTGCTTGGAAATATGTTTCCCTCATTATCCTTTATCACCCTTACCTGCTGGACATCAATACTAGCTCAGTCCGTCTGTCCAGCCAATCGGTACAGGTCCTTTTCTCCCTTCTTAGTGTCCAACTTTTCATACAACTCTTCATACACCTTATCCTTCACCTTCACCACCTCTTTCTTTGCCATGCACCTCATCTCCTTATACTCCTGTCTACTTTCTTCATGTCTCTGACAATCCCACTTCTTAAAGATAATAATGGAATGTTTTGTTTTGTTGCTTTGGAGTTATATAAAAAGTATATATGTTTGTAAACTTTTGCTGGATACCAGGGACTGGACTTAAGTTGGTCAAAGAACAATTAGAGGAACTAATTCAAAAGTCAAAAGGCGGTTTAATAATAGCAGGAGACTTTAATTGTATATTGAGGGATAAAGACTCAAGTGCTACTAATAAATATAAGAAACTTGCTGCTGCAAAAGCTTTATTAGAATTTGATGAATTATACAATATGAAACCACATTCACTATTCTACACACATTATTCTCAGAGGCATGGTACACAATCAAGAACTGATAGATTTTATATTTCAAATGACTTAGAAACTAGTTTGGGGAAATTGAGAAGTAGTTTCATGCCCTTTGTCTGACCATAATACAATTACATTTGGAATCAAATTAAAAACTAATAGTCTCATTTCCTTTAGAGGAATTCCAGCATACATAATTCAATAAAATGAATTCAAAGAATGGTTTTGATTTTTCTTGATGTAAACAACAATAGGGAAGTATCAGATATCCCCCTCTCTCTCTGATACATTGTGTTTTCTACCTCTGTTAGTGGATGCAAAGCAGGAATTGTCTTGCCTTCCAGTTGAGAAGACAGTGTGCTTGAAAGAAAAGATTTTTTGGTGGTGGACAGGGACAAAGTGCGGATTAGGGATGTCATGGAGATTCTAAGACTATTGAACTTTGCATGCTGGGCACTGCATCCTGGTCATACATTTTGTAGGTTGGTGGCATTCTTGTTAAAAGGAGGGAAAAGCAAGCACCAATGGGTGAGGACTAGTAATCTGGTTTGTTTGGATTTAGCATCGTAGTTGTTCTTTCTGTATCCATTTAATGGCATTTCTTTGTGGCAAGTGGATTGGGTTTGTCAGGAGGATTTGCAATTGTTTAGAGATGCAGCAGAGTGAATTGGGATGGGAACATTTTTTAGTGAAGAATGGTTTGCCACTCATTGGTCAGATGACTGGAAGAAGGATGTGGCCTTCTTGGAACTGATGCCTTTATGAGTGGCTTCAGTGGTGTGGCAAGCAAGAGTGGTTGCAGGGTAGGAGGGTGATTTTTAATTCTGACAATATTGCAGTGACGTGGGTGTTGCAGTCAAAAACAGCAAAATCTCGATTGCTTTTGCTAGTTTTATGGAAACTAGTTTTGCAGAGTTTCTTGATATGTTCTTTTCATTTACAGGTGCACATTTGCAGGGTTCTAAGAATGTGATTGTTGTCTGCCTTTCTCGGTTCCAGCTTTTCAGGTTTTGACAGTTGGTCCTGGAGGCAAAGAATAAATCAATTGTGTTGCTGGAGGAGGTGCCAAATTAGACTGAAGTGATGGGATGGCTGATTTAGCAGTCATGGGCAGTCTCAATGAGGAAGGTGCATAGTATAGCATTATCCAGGTTTGATGAATTTGTTTTGCAGTTGCCTGAATAAGAGGTAGTTTGGTTGGTGAAGCTGCTTTGATAATATTTAGCTCAGGCTTGGATTGAGAGGAGGGCAGTTCAGTTAGTTAAATTAGATCTGGCTGTCACTAGCATATTTGCTCAGGTGGCATTCTTGCAGGACATGATGAAATCATGGGCAGTAGCTTAGGTATTGAAATGATGGGTCAGCCTGTTGGTAGGAGGACTGATAGGCACTTGCCAGTCACTAGGCAGGGTCAAGTTTATGTTGAGGAACTTGAGGTTATTGAAATGGGATTCAATGGATTATACCTTGTGGGTGACTTTGACAATATGGATGTATAGTGGAGCCTTCAGGGTGAATGAGTTGCTGGGGTCACTGGTGTAGTAGGATGTGGTTATATTTCCTGTCTCAGTGGAGATATGGTTGCGGTGGTCGAAAACAGGTCAGATGGGTAAGGGTTTCCTGATTGTGCTGATGATGGTTATGGATGAGTCTATGTGACCAGTGATGTGGGTCAGAAAATTACAGCTGTCACATGGTGGAAGTCCACAGTATTTGGTTTTCTGGTTAAGGGCAGGCAAAGTGATAACAGACAATCAGCTTTTGTGTGTGATAAGGCATTTCAGTGCTTTCAGGGGGGGAGAGGTTTTCCGCTCATTCATTTCTTATTGGAAGGGAATCAGATTTGGCCAGAGAAGGTAAGTCAGTGGAAGTTATTAACAGGGTAGAGCACTGGTCTTCAGATGCCTTTTTAATTTATATTAGATAGTTTTTTATTAAGTAGTTGTTACAAACATTTTTTTTTCGGAAAAAATGTGGTCATTTTGGGACAGTC
>NC_056730.1:306287945-306462945 GCF_019279795.1 Protopterus annectens
GGATCACTGCATTACCCTAAAAAACAAATTCAAGTAAGAATAATAAACTGTGTACCTTTGTAAACCACGATTCATTATCTATTTATGCAAATTGTTTTTATTAGTATATTTATATTTTGCTATATGATTACATTGTACCTTTATACTACTCTACCAAAGTCCAGAAACACCCCAGGGATAGGCAGAGCAGTGGCGACTTTGACTGCGCTTATCTGATTTGAAGTTTGGAAGAGCAATCAGGATCATGAAGAAATACACCAGGCTCCTGGCACGTGTCTTATGGAGGCCCCAAGCGGCAGCTATCGATTTATACCACCTTGGATTTCTTGCTATATTTCTTAGACTACTCGTTGATTTCATTACAGTTTGTTAGGCTGCTGAACTCATCTATCCAGCTATTTTCTGGACCATATCTAGTGGATCTACCTCAGATAACTAAGGGTAAGCATCTTCACTCAAGGAAAAGATTAGGAGTTGTTTGTGTGGTTCACTCTCCACTGACCCTCCCCAGGTGTCAAGAATTCCCACAGTTACCAGACTGCCTAAGGGTATTCTCAAAAATTAATGGATTCCTCTCTGCTGTCTCTCTCTCTCTCTCTCTCTGCCTTTTTCAACTGTGCTATACACCCACTTTCCATATGTATAAAAACAATAAATTGGTGTCCATCAAAGGATACCTGCAGGGTAAGACAAAGTTGTTATAAACTACTAGCCAGCAGCTCTGTGCCAGGGTACACACGTTCTCACAGTCAAATCTCCATGCTCACAGACAAAGTATGAAAAGTCAATACTGATTTATACGTGCTGCATTTGTGTGCAGGCAAAGTGGCACATTTCATACATTTGCCTTGCTACCCCTCAATCTCTTGGTGCAAGAAATCTGGACAAAACTAAAAATAATGGGAAGCCAAAGGCCCAAAATCAGGGATGGATTTTAAATATTTTTCCTTCAAACTTAGAAAGTGGATAGAATAGTAACGTTTGCTTCCGCATACATTTTCTGAAGAATATGAAGTCTGAAATCCAAATGTCTCATTTTTAAACTTCAGTAATTTTATTCAGAAAACTACAAACATCATGAGAGACAGAGCAAACATAAAAGACAAAATTCTGGACATTCTGTGAAACTCTGGACATTTGGGACATATATTTTTGCTGTACGGGATTATGAATAACACTGAGGGTTTCTGTTTTTGTTCGTTTTAAACATTCAAGAATGATAGACAGGAAGTGTAGAAGAGCACATTCCAAATAAAGAAAACACTACCTAACAGTTTGTTTGACAAAACCTTGAAGGTAATTAGTGTAACTTGTTGTAAGAAAAATAACAGATCATACAAAAGCATTAGTAGGCTAGAAACACTGATGTACCTTAGAGGCAAAATCTTATTGAATCAATTGATGCATTTCAGATTAACCACATTACTAAAGCCAACATACACTTAATGAATATAAGGAATGAACACATGATAGAGTTAAGGGAATATGCTTATAGTACACTTGTGGAAGGGTGTGTCTGTCTGTCTGTCTCTCATTTATATCTATGTATGTATGTATGTGTTTATGTGTGTGTACGTGTTTGCGTATGTGTGTGTGTGTACCTTCATGAATACACATGAATGTGTATGTTGTATTCGCTTATCTTTTATTTTTAACTGAAGTAAATAAATGGCTTGGTTTAGAACAATTAATACTGGCATAATAGTAGGATTCAAAGATACAATGGAAAGGCCCAACAGAACAAACTAAAAATGCAAAGTTAAATAAACTATTTCCATTTCTCAGATACAGTTGATTCCTTTGTTGAAATGTTGCATAATTGATTGGTTCAGTTTTTTATATGTAATGGCATCCACTTTAAATCAGAAAATCCAAAGAATAGATAAATGTCTCAGTTCCTCTGCTTTGCTTTAACATTCATTTCAAAGATCAAATTCTCTGATTGTAAACAGACCCACAAAGAAAAATGCTGTCTAGTAATTTACAGTGTGTCTGAAATGGGCAGAACAAATGTATGCTATAGTTCCCGCTTACAACTATTTTATATGCAGGATTAGCTCATTTATTTAGTAAGATATATATCAGCACACCGCTATATTTGATTTTTGCAGCACTTGGAAATCCATTTGTTTCTGATCTGTGTAAATTAATGTCACTGTGCAAGGCATAAGCCAACACAAAAATAAAGAGTACACAGCATGTTCAAAATTGCTAAAATTAATCTAGTATTACAGTTTTTCTTGTTATTTTTTCAGCTTGTAGCTACCTATCTGTATTTCAAGTTATATATCATTTAACCATTTTTTCTCAAGGAAAGGTTGTTACAGAAATTAAAATTATTATTACTGCAGCAAGAGTGACAGTACTGACGATTCCTACAGCAAAAAGAAAAAAAAATCAGTATGTCTGATGTTATATTCGCACTGTAGAACATTGTTTTTGAGGATTAGAATTGAAAACACTTAAGAATGTCATACAGCATTAAAATGCTGCAGAATGAAAAATATATCCAGTGTTAAAACAAATACTTCATTTGTGTAAGCATCATATGAATCTATGCTGTTCTTTTTTATAGAAAACTACATTACATTTGCATGCATTTAAAATGACTATGGGAATGTGAGATTTTGGAAAGCAACAACCAAGGATACTAAAGATGTCCCATTATTTTAGCAGATAATGGTAATAACCTAAATATATGCAAAGGAAAATTCATAAAATGCAGTGACTTAGCTGAAAAGAGGTCTCAGAAAACATTTGCTGGTGCTGTATACTGAAATGTTGTGAGGAACTCATTTTGAGTTAAGTGCAGTATCACATTTGCTTAGTTTTATTGGCCAGATTACTGTGTTTTACTATTTTATTTTTTTTACAGATGAACATCATGGTGAGGAGTTTATCAACCCCACATAACCTGAAACCAAGTGTATATCATTTAGCCCTTGCATATGGATTGGACTTGAATATGAGCACAGTCTTAAATAAAACATTGGTCAACAGCCTAACTGACCTGAAATGCACAAGATCACGGGCCAGATTTATAAAAGCTTGCACAGAGTGCAAGAAGAGTTTAGGAGCTCATGAAGGCAATATGTCTGTCGTGCGATCCAGGTACAGCTAGCAGTGGCGTGCACGAGAGCTGCTAAAGCTACTCTTGCATGGACAGCATCATGGTATGCAAATTACCTCATTTGCTGCTGAAAGCTATGCAAATGAGGTAAATTTGCAATCCAGGAAACACGAACATGTCCGTGGAAGATTAGTGTTATCTGCAGAAATGTACTCCGTTGGTAACAGAGTACCGTTCTGCAAATAGCTAAACAGAGCTTTGACAGCTCCAAATAAAGGATGCATACAGTTGAGGAAGCATGCCAATGGCCAAATATAAGGCCATTGGCATTTATAAATGTTTAAAATTATTAAAATCTAACTTTTTTCCCGATCTCCGATGTTTAAGCATAGTGCAGCACTGTGCAAACGTGCGGCGCTTTAAAAAACAAGAAAATAATTTAAAAATAGCCAAAAATTGCCATTTTCACTAAAAAGCTTATCCTGCCATGCAGGTGAAAGGCAGGCTGAAGACAACATGGCCACTGAGTACTGGTTGCTAAGGGGAGGGGGAAACTCAGTGTGAGAGATGTAACCATGCATAAGTAGGCAATCCTATGCAAATGAGGATAAGGATAGTGAATCCCAATTTTCCCCAGCATGTGAGCCATGTCCCAAGAGTGTAAGTGTAGGAGTAGGTGAGTAGTAGAGTAGAATATAGGTGACATCATGAGGGGATGTGTCAGAAAGGCTGTAAGCTAATTGGAGCACAGTGTCTTGTGTTTGCAGTGAGTTGCAAGAGGCATGTCTACAGTTGTCCTTTTTGAAAACCAGAAACCAAAGGTGAACACCGTGAAAATATCTGAAATTTCTTGCAAACGTGCACACAGCGTGTGCGCACATGTGCGCGTGTTTGCGCGTCGCTGCCCCGAGCGGAAACAGAAAGGGAAAAGGAAGGAAAAGAAGTAGTAAGAAGTTAACCAAGGAGAACTAGCAGAGCTGCCAGGTGAAATATATCAAAATCAGCCAATTACACAGGCAGCAGACTAGCCCAGGCCAGCCCAGCCCTTTAAACTCTGCAAACAACATTATTCCCTGTTTTTTCCCAAGAACTCTGCAACACTGCAGTATACAAAAAGGGAAAGCTTAACTTTAAAGTCAGACAAAATGTTAGGGGCTGCTCTTGCTATCATAAACCAACATGTGCAAGGTGCTGAGGGTGGTGATGTTGTGAATGCTGCTGAGCAACCCACAGTGTGTAGACGGAGAAGAGTGTACAGACCCAGGGTAACCTACCAGGGGCTACATGAGCTGGAGATAGTGGAGCACTATAGGGTGGACAGAGACCTCCTGCAGCAAATTGTTAAGCTGTGCCGGCCACGCCTCGCACACAGAACCAACAGAGGGGAACCCATCCTAGTGGATACAAAGGTATGTGTTGGCCTAAGAATACTAGCTATAGTTACCTTCCAGAGACCAACTGGTGATATGATGGGGATTTCACAGGCATCAGCATCCAGGGTACTGCACCAGTTCCTGGATGCCATATCAGCACATGTTGGTGAGCATATATATTTCCGCAATTCCTGTGAGGCATTGGCCAGCAATATGCATCTTTTCCACCAAATAGCAGAATACCCTCAGGTAGTGGGTGCAATAGACTGCATGCACATACACATCAAAGCACCACCCGTGAGTGGTGTAGGATCTAAATCAACCACAAGGGCTTCCCCTCCAACTGCCAGGTCGTGTGCGATGCCCAGGGCATAATAATGAATGTGTGTGCTGGCTACCCTGGAAGCTATCACGATTCCCACATCTGGCATCTGATGCAGCTGTACCAGAGATTTGCGAATGGGAACATCCCTGATGGTCACCTATTGGGGGATGCTGGATGCGCTCTGGAGCCGTGGCTGATGACACCCATCAGAAATGCACACACACCCGAACAAGAACTCCATAATAAGGCACATGCACAAACAAGAAACATAATTGAGCGTGTGCTTGGAATGCTCAAGTCATGGTTCTGGTGCCTGGACACATCTGGTGGAGCCTTGCAGTGCTCACCAACTACATGTACCCAAATTGTCATGGTATGTGCCATGCTACACAATATGATCCTGCGAAACAGCTACAGCAGGAACAACATGGGGCAGGGCCAAACAGCCCCCCCACCATTGCCAAGGCCTGCACAGGCACAGCATGACTCGGAGGAGGAACAACCTGAGCCTGACCCAGTAGGCAGAAGGAGGCGTACCCAGTATGCCCTGGCCTTGTCAAAGAGGCAACGCATAGCACATACACTGACTCAGTAAGAACCCTGGAAATGTCACCTCTCTCTGACTCTGACAGTAAAAGAGATGCCTAACTTGACACTACCTGTTTTCAAACATGTATAGGGAGTGTAATATGTGCATCCGACACAGGCAGCCCTGCAGCACCACCTGAGGCATGAATCCCTATTTTAAGCAATATAAAGCACTGCTAAGCAAATTTTACCAGTATTGAGCATATTTAAGTACAATTGTGCGTAGCTGCGCACCGCGCTAACCAGTGCAATGTCGGGCAACGTCAGTCAAAATTGGGCAATGTTGGGCAAAGTCGAGCAAAGTTGGGTAAACACGCTCACACCTGCTTTACTGTTCCTTAACCAGTCAAGTCTGCCCAGCAGGAAAATAAAAAGCAGTGACAGGGCTTGAACTCAGGATACTGTGCACTATAGTCACAGTGCTGAACTACTAAGCCATGACAGCATTTCACTGGCACAGACACAACTTAAGTCACTCACACATACTAGTTGTGGGGGTCACATACCTAACAGTCACAGCCAGCAGGACAATTGTAGACAAACGCAAACACAAACAAATGCTGTATCATGCCCTCTGAAGAGGTATATGAGTAACCTCCCCCCAGGCCTATGCAGACAGATAACAGCAGGCAGGCAGTGTGATGTGGGTTGGGTAGGCTATGAAGTCACAAACTAATATGCGTGTAATTGGAAGCTAAGGTCTGTAGTACAGTGGTATGCCTCAGGCCAGTATGATAAGCAACATTACAGACTGAAATGGAGTACCTGACAGAGCAGTGCAGGCCTAGAAAATGTGTATAAGTGTCAGGTGTACCCCTCATCCTATGTACACCCACAGTAACAATCAGGTGTGACCGCCCGGGTAGAAATGTATATATAATAGCTGTCCCCCCTGTATGTAGAAATGTTGATAAGTCTCTGCAAATTGACTCATGGAAGCCCTGCAGGCACAGCGTGCTTCCTGTCGATGTACAACACAAAGGTGAGCCCTGAAGTAAAAACCAACTAGATTTTTCACACACATATGGTATATATGCCCATAGTAGGCATGCTCACGCACGTAAACAAATTTAGCAAATTTCAGTCAACAATATACTGAAAGGTCATACTGGGCATGCTCACAAACTTAGGCCATGTCTGAGTACAGCAGTGGGCCACACATATCTGTCAGTTGCAGTTCTTACTCCAGACACTTGTCACTATTCACCAATCCTGCCTTGCGCACACAGTGATATGAAAACAGGCCCATATAATATATCGGACCCCTGCCATAATCAAACTATGTACTACAAGTACTTAAGTTGTTCAAAGAAAGTGAAAATCCAAAGAAGATCAATAAATCTCTGATCAGTATCATCAAGAAACAATGAGCATTCCTAACATAATCCAAGCCATGTTCTGGCAAAAATATTGCCAAAGAGTCCATAGAGAACCATGAAGCTTTTTTTCGCTATGTCATAAATATCAATGTAAACTCATATATGTTCTGAGTCAGTGCAAAGTGTAAATGAATACATGTACATGACTGACATTTCCAACATTTTGTCAGACAGGCTCATACATATTTACCCTCCTTTCACTGACAAAAGGGCCCATTACCATACCTGGAGATTATGAAAACCCAGAAATCACATATACAATGGTTAAACAGCTCTATCCAAACCTAAAAACACGGCGTCTATGGGATGACATGGTTTCCCTGGCTGTGTCATATGTGAACTCCAAAACAAACAGACCCTGCACCTGAACAGTCTGTTGAGACTCACCCTCTGTACAGGATATGAAACTGTTGAATGGGTTACAGCAACGTTTGGCACACTCCACAAGTGTTGGTGCACAACAGACCATGGGAACTATTGTCTTATAAGACTAATAAGCTTGATCTGCAAGGCCATAGAGTTCATCATTATGGAACTCATAAACAGAGCTATAGGGAGCCTACAAACACCTAACCCTACCCATTTTGGTTTTGTCAGGGGAAGATCATGGTTCCTAAACCTGCTAGACTGTTTTCAAGGCAGTCACTTAAAACATACATCAATGAAATGAGCTCCACACGGCCTACATAGACCTTAAAAAGCCCTTTTCCAACATCCCACACACATGTTGTATCCACAAAATCAACAACCTGTGCATAAACATGTATGTCATCTGATGGATTGCCAACTGGGACACAGATAGATCCCACCAGGTAAGAATTGTGGTCTCCTGTTCAAGCTCGTAACAACTGCTGTCCCCCATGGCTCCATCCTGGGACCCCTCCTGTCTGATGTATACTTTTCAGAAATACAGTCAAACACACGAGGGCTATGTTTAGCAAAATTTGTGGATGACTGCAAAAAGGTTGTCATACTCGATGTTTGGGACAACAGAGACATCCTTGAAAAGGGTCTCAGTCAGACAGATGTGGTGTCAAAATCACGGCCTCGAGCTACAGTCATACAAACACCACATAAGTGCCAACACCCTAAATATGGAGGTGTTAAGAGATCTATGGACACATGTGGATAGTCATCTCTACTTCCAGAAACACATTCACAAAGTGGTTAGAAAATCATGCTATGTGTTCCCACAAATTGCCAAGGTCTTTGCATGTAGGTCAAAGGAGGTTCCCTATACTCATCAGTCATCAGACCCATCAGAGAGTATCATTGCACACTTGTGATGAATCTGACTAGGCATCTTCAGCAGCTGGAAAGACCAGTGAACTACCTCAACAACAGGATTACTGGCCTCAAGCAGTTGCCCCATGCAACAAGACTGAATTTAACTCAGTCTGTACTCTGTTGCATACTGTCTACTCTGGCGATCTCTGCCCAACAGACAGGTCCATGTCCATTGCAGAACTGATGTACATGCGCTATCGGAAGTAAACCCAAGCTCACTGTGCCACATGCTCTAGGGATATCATCATCACAACAATAAATAGAACATGTTGGAGGGATACACTACTAACTCACAGACTCCCTTTGCTTTGGAACTCCCAACCTACATTAAGTCCCTAACTGACACTCTTCCAGAGGAGCCTTGATGAGTGTATGTGAAACTGAACTGTCAAACCATGGATCACTTCATCAGCTCTACTACACAGAGGCCTAAGGAACTAACCCCATGTGTGGTGATAGTTGCATACTCTGGCCAAACTAATATATGCCTTCAGGCAGATAGCCTATTACCTACCTATGTACCTAGATATATATATATATATATATATATATATATATATATATATATATGTAGGGGGAACACAGTATAATAAGCCAAAGATGGATGGGCAGAGATGTGTGTAAGAGGGTGACCATGACAGGGAGCCATCCAGGACTGTCTCACCCAGCATACATCCCAATGGCACAAAAGATATGAGGTGCACATCTCACCCACTGTACTTAACAGCCACCAGTATCTGTAAGCATTACAGTGTATGTGGTCCATGTGCCTGCTGTACAACATGACTGCACAATGAAGTACACATCTAGTATCTATAGACATGTACCTGTCACATAGGTTCATAGGTATGTAGTAGACTATCTTCACGAAAGCATATATTAGCCTAGGCAAGTTGTGCAGCTTTCACCTCCCCATTGAGTAGTCTCCCAAGCCCTTGTTCTAATAGTTAGTACCCTAGGCCCCTTTCTAGTGGGGCTGCTGATGTGAAGCCTGGCATGAATTGTCTGTTTCCCATCCACTCATCAAGGTTCCTATTGAAGAGTGTCAGCGAGGGGCTCTGTCTGATGTAAATTGGGACTCTGTTCCACAGTAAGGCAAGTCTCTGGGATGGTACTCTATCCCACCAGCATGTTGTATTCATTGTTGTGATGATGTTCATATCCCTGGAGTGTGTAGTGTGACTCAATTTTGTTATCCGTAGATGGAGCATGTTCAACAGTTATGTGTTGGACATGGCTCTGTATGTTAGAGTGTGCCTCTGAGTAAGTGGTACGCAATGCAGAACAGATTTGGTTTTACCAGTTGTGTTGCATAACACAACTGTTTGAGGTCAGTAATCCTCTTGGTGAGGTACCTTTGTGGTCTCTACAGCTGCTGGATATGCTTAGTTGAGTACATCCAAAATGGTGCATTGTACTCAATGATGGGTCAGATGACTTAAGAGTAGAGGGCCACCACTACTTCTTTTGATCCTGATGCAAACTCTCTGTTGATTATGTGGGCCACATAGGATTTCCCAATCACTTTGGTGACATGGTTGTCAAAGGAAAGATGACTATCTATTTGTGTCCCCAGATCCCTTATTACCTTGTCAGTTTTACGGGGGTAACACCTATGTAGTAGTTTGTGGGTACTTTGTTTTCACCAAAGGGTATTACTATACATTCTTCCACATTGAGCTTGAGGCCATGATTCTGACACCACACATCAGTCTCATAGAGTCCCTTCTGGAGAATATTTGTGTCATCCGGGGAATCTATTATGGCAAACACTTTACAGTTCCCAGCAAACTTAGTCAACCACAACCCTCCTGTGTTGGCATGTACTTTTGAGAAGTCTATACCAAATAGGAGGGACCACAGGACTGAACCCTGGGGGACACCAGTTGTTACCAGTGTAGAGTCTGACATGTAGCTAGCAACTCTTAATTTGTGGGATCTATCTGTGAGCCAGTTTTCAATCCATCTGGTGATGAATGGATTCATGCCCAGGTTGGCGAGTTCATCTATGTTACCTGACTGGAAATGGTGTCAAAGGACTTAGTGAGGTATAGGTAGGCTGTGTGGAGCTCATTTCAATCATCTGTAGCCTGGGTAACTGTCCCAAAGAAATCCACCCAGTTCAGGAGGCATGATCTGCATTTGATGAAGCCAAACTGGGTGTGCTCAACTGTGTGAAGGTTCCCAATTCTTTATTGTTAACTTCCATTATGACTGGCTCCATTGCCTTGCAGATTAGACTTGTCAGGTTCATAGAGCGTGGATGCCAAGGAGTCTTTTGTGGCCCCACCCCTGAGGAGTGGGAAGAATGTTGCTGTGCAACATTCTATGGGTACATATCCTGTAGAGAGCATGTAGAGAGAGGTGTAGGTATCCTTGATGAATATGGATACATCCCCACCCTATATGCTATGATCCAGGTTCTGATGCTGGAAAGTATGGAATGAGTAGTATCCTGGTAGTGCTGGTGTGCTCTCCGGAGCCTTGAACTAGGTTTCTGTTACTGCACAGATATCAATATTCTCCATACTGAGAAGTGCCTCGAGTGTGTGCATCTGGAGGCTGAGACTTCTGGCAATGAGTAGCATTTACCTCACTTTGTGGTTATTTGTGTTGGTTACGGGGTTTGGTTTATCCTGAGTGACCAGTGTTCCACACCTGAAGTCAACCCCTCATTGGTCCTATCTGACCATAAGCTAATTACCCTACATATCCACTTTCTGCCCCCAGCCCCCATTAAGGAAACCATGTTAAAACATTTCTCCAAAGACAACTTCATGCTTCTTAAGACAGAAGTGGTGAACTTCAGGACACCCATGCAGATGGACAATACAGCTACGACTACTGAATCCTACACAATTGCACTTTATAAGCACTTACATGAGTGCATGGATCGTGCTATCCCAAACAGAACCAAGACGCAATTCTCCAAGAAAAGGAAGCCAATTTGGTGGTTCCCTGCCATAAACAAACTGCACAACAGAAGGAAGAAACTGTTGCAAAAGAGGGTAAAAACCATGAGTGGAGGAGCTCCTTGGTCAGCCTCAGTAAGAAGCTGTGATCCCTGACAAAATCCTCCAAAGCTAGTTACGAAAACAAAATTGCCACTGATTCTAAAGACAACCACAGAGCATTCTATAGCTATGTCAAGAATTACAATGGCAACACTCAGATCTGCTCTGAGTTACAGCACAATGGCACTAAATATACAGACCCAACTGATATTGCCAACATCCTTGCAGATTGGATCAGTTTTAACTTTACCCCCCTCTCACCCATGAAAGAGCCCATCTCTATACCAGAATGCAAAGTTGCTGTCATCACGGCTGCACAAGTAAAAACCACTCTCCAAAGCCAGGAACACAGCATCCATGGAACCAAATAACATCCCAGGCTGCATTCTACATGAACTACAGAATGAACTGGCACCACACCTAAGTACCATGTTCAATCATAGCCTCACCTCAGGCTTTGTGCCTGCTGAATGGTGCACATTGACGGTTATACCACTACACAAGGGGGGAGCCACCACAGACCCGGGAACTAGCGCCTCATTAGCCTGATGAGCCTGGTCTGCAAGGCCATGAAACGTATCATCATGGAACTTATAAACAAAGACATTGGTAATCTCCAATCTCTGGACCACAACCATTTCAGTTTTGTAAAAGGCAGATCATGTCTCCTAAACCTGATAGACTTCTTCGAAGCAGTCACCAAAGCTGTAGACAAGGGTAAGGTGGTTCACACAGCCTACCTAGATCTTGCCAAGGCTTATGACACCATCCCCCACTCTGGAATTATAGATAAACTCACTAAACTAGGTAAAAATTCCTATGTCACAAGATGGGTTGCCAGCTGGCTCACTGACAGAACACACACTGTGAAAGTAGCAGACTCCAAGTCCGACTTCAGACCAGTGACAAGTGCAATACCACAGGGTTCAGTCCTGTGTCCTGTCCTGTTTGGTATCTACTTCCCTGAAGTACAGGCTAACACAGAAGGTCTTTGGCTAATGAAGTTCCCAGATGACTGCAAACTAGGAGCCATAATTGAAACTACTAATGATGTGGACATCCTACAAAGGGCCTCAATGAGACAGATGCCTGGTGTCAAAGCCATGGCCTCAAGCTCAATTCCAAAAAGTGCATTGTCATCCCCTTTGGTAAAAACTCTGTACCCATGAACTACATAGGCGGTAGTATACTTAACACTGAAAGTGTGACAAGAGACCTTAGGACACAGGTGGTCAGTAGACTCTCCTTTGATAATCACATCGCCACAGTAGTCAGGAAATCCTGCTACATGGCACACCTCATCACAAAAGGTTTCTCATGCAGAAAAAAAGAGGTCATTGTTCCCCTCTACTCATCACTCATTAGATCCATTATAGAGTACAATGCCCCTTTTGGTATGTACCTCACAAGACATCTACAACAACTGGAAAGCCCGCAGAAATACCTCACAAAGATGATTAGCAGCCTCAATTACATGCCCTACACAGACCGTCTCAAAACACTCCAGCTTTACTTTGTTGCATATCGCCTACTCAGAGGTGATCTCTGCCTAACATACAAAGCTATGTCAAACACAGAGCTGTTGGACATGATCCACTTAAAGAAATCCCAATCTCTCGAGCTTCGGCCCCAAAACACGGACCAAAATACAAAAGGAGGGGGTTATCCATTTTCATAAAGGATACCCACACCTCCATGTTAGTGGCACAGCACGAGGCCTTGGAGACCATCCAAGTGCAACTAACAGTAGCAAAGCTGCATATCAGATTGCAGCCTGCTACAGATCACCTACCTTGTCTCAGGACCCTCACTCAGCATTCCTGAGAACACTGGAAAATATAAAGGTCCTACCAAACACCATGATATTAGGAGATTTCAACTACCCAAACATGGACTGGGAGAATTACTCAAGTACAAACTCCTTTGCCCAATGCTTCCTAGAGTTTATAAACTCAAATGCCCTGGAACAGCTGGTCACCATGCCCACTAGAGGTGACAGCATACTGGACCTAATCATCATGAACATGGGAGATCAGTGTTATACACCAGAGGTAAACCCCTCGCTGGTAAGATCAGATCATAAAGTAATCACACTGAACATCCACATCCCAACCCCATCCCCAGTCAAGGAAACCACTGGGAAAAACTTTTCAAAAACAAACTTCACACTTCTCAAGACTGAAGTGGAAAGTTTCAAAGCCCCCTTGCTACTGGATAATGCTATCCAATCCGCAGAATCCTTTACAAGTGCATTATATGAGCATCTACAGGGATGCAAGGATCAAGCCATCCCGAGTAAAACAAAGACTCACTCCTCCAAAAAGAGGAAACCAGTCTGTTGGTCTTTGGCCATAAATAAGCTATACAACAGAAGGAGGAAACTACTACATGATAGAACAAAATTCAAAAAAGGAAAGGCATCACTGATCATTATTAGCAAGAAACTACGATCGCTCATAAAATCATCCAAGGCCAGTTTCTAAAGAAAAATTGCCAAGGAATCCAAAGATAACCACAAAGCCTTCTTTAGCTATATCAAACATTTAGGTGGCAACTCTCAGATATGCTTTAAACTACTGCAAAATGTCAAAAAATACACTGAACCAAATGACACTGCCAACATCCTGGTGGACAAGTTTAGTGCAAACTTCACCCCCCCTCACCCCCAAAAGGGCCTGTGTCCATCCCAGAAGATGCAGAGCCCCAGACATCACGGATATGCAGGTAAAGACAGGCTCAAAAACCTCTCCAAAGCTAAGAACACAGCATCAATGGGACTGGATGGTATCCCAGGCTGCGTCTTACATGAGCTCCAAAAGGAACTAAACCCTCACCTCAATTCACTGTTCAGACTCAGCCTTACCACAGGCTATGTACCCAAATAATGGTGTACAGCAACAGTCATCCCGCTCCACAAAGGTGGTGCCACAACAGAACCTGGGAACTATCACCCTATAAGCCTGACCAGCCTGGTCTGCAAAGCTATAGAGTGAATGGAACTCATAAACAGAGACATTGGGAACCTCGAGACACTGGACCCTACCAAATTCGGCTTTGTTAAAGGCAGATCCTGCCTCCTTAACCTAGTTGACTTCTTTGAAACAGTTACCAAGGCCATAGATGAAGGGAAGGTAGTCCACACAGCCTACCTGGACCTCACTAAGGCATTTGACACCATTCCCCACTCTGGCATCATAGACAAGCTTACCAGCTTGAACATTAACCCATATGTCACGAGATGGGTGGCCAACTGGCTCACGGATAGAACACACATGGTCAGAGTTGTGGGTGCCATGTCTGACTCTAAACCAGTCACAAGTGGCATCCCACAGGTCTCGGTTCTGGGACCCCTCCTGTTCAGTATATACTTCTCTGAGGTATAGGCAAGCATGGGAGGACTATGGCTGACCAAGTTTGCAGATGACTGCAAACTGGGGGCCATAATCGACTCTCCGGCTGACACAGTCATCCTCCAGAAGGGTCTTAGAGAGACAGATACCTGGTGTCAAAACCATGGCCTCAAGCTGAATGCCAAAAAATGCATAGTCATCCCTTTTGGAAAAAAACAAAGTGCCCATGAATTACCACATAGGTGGTAATCCACTAGGTATGGAAAATGTAATTAGGGACCTCGGGACCCAGGTAGATAGTAATCTCTCTTTTGATAATCACATTGCCAAAGTGGTTAGATATTCCTTCTATGTAGCCCACCTAATCACGAAAGTGTTCACCTCTAGATCAAGAGAGGTCATTGTCATTGTGGCCGTCTACTCATCACTCATTAGGCCCATAATAGAGTACAATGCCCCATTTGGTATGCACATGTAACAGCTGGTAAGACCACAGAAGTACCTCACCAAGAGGATCATGGGCCTCAAAGAGATGCCCGATGCAGCTCGACTAAAGAAACTCCAGCTCTACTTGGTTGCTTACTGCCTGCTCAGAGGTGATCTATGCCTGACGTAGAAGGCCATGTCCAACCCGGAATTAATGGACATGCTCCACCTCAAGAAAAACAAATCTCTTAGAGCCACATGCTCCAGTGAATTAAACCTCAGCAAAGCAATAAACACAACGTGCTGGAGGGATAGATTCCTGTTCCAGAGACTTCCCTCTCTCTGGAATAGAATTCCAGTTGATGTTAGGCAGAGCCCCTCGCAGACTCTGTTCAAGAGGAATCTTGACGAGTGGATGGGAAATTGTAAATTTACCCCTGGGATCACTTCAGTGGCCCTGCTAGACAGAGGCCCAGGAAACTAATTTAAAAGGGAGGTGAAAGCCAATACATTCTGGCTAGGCTTATAAATGCCCTTGGGCAGATAGCCTAGTACCTACCTATGAACCCATGAACCTACACGCTATAGGGACCTAAACCTTGTCACCACAATAAACAGAACATGCCGGAGGGATAGATTCCTGTCCCAGAGACTTCACATACACTGGAATAAACTACCTATCTATATCAAACAAAGCTCCTCATTAGCACTCTTCAAGAAAAATCTTGATGATTGGATGGGAAATAGGAAATTCTCCCTGGAGATCACTTCTGTGTCTCTGTTCAACAGTGGTACAGGAAAATAAATTTCTTGGGTGGCAAAAGCCAGGGTACCTTTTGGCTGGGCTTGTATAGGCCCTAGAGTCGATAGCCTAGTATCTACCTATGAACCTTTGATGTTTGCCTAAAAAAGGTAATATGGGGACAGCAAGAGCTTTGGCCAGTATTCAGAAATATAGGGGTGACAAGTGCAAACCATCTGTAGCGAAGCAACAAGGCTTGTCTATCATGTCATCACAGGCAGACAGAGACTGGATGCCCTTTGAATGACACCAGAAGCTCAGCCAATTTTTGAAGTTTATCATCTTTCTGTTATATTGCAGTATCATGTAGGAGAAGGTAAGATGCTACTCAAGGTTTGACCCTGTGTGTGCCAGCATGTGGTGCATCAACTTATATATGATATGGTCATGGCCTATGCATACAATACACTCACAATACACCTAGTATGATAAGCCTGCTGAGGTTAGCAAATGTGAAAAAAACCTTTGTGCAAACTGTCAGCAGGTAATGTCTGTATTGCACCCTGTAACTCCATATTGCTTGCTGAAGTGTAAAGACGTACTTAGTTTGGATTAAGAACACCGCACTTGCCAACTGTGTGTGTGTGTGTGTGTGTGTGTGTGTGTGTGTGTGTGTGTGTGTGTGTGTGTGTGTGTGTGTGTGTCTATCTCTCCCTGGGGAGAGAGCAATCTTTTTGGAGATTACTCACATCCCTTAAAAGTGGTATACTCATCTTTGTCGTCTCATGATGTCACCATCCTACAAATATACCTGTGAAAAAAAAGCATCTCAGTAATGTGTATAGCACGTCGTGTAAATGCAAACTGCTGTAGTATCATAATGTAGTTAGGTAGGGGTTTGAATCATGCACTTGCCAACTATGTGTGAATGTTTGTATCTCCCTGGGATAAAGCACCCTTTTTGGAGACTACTCACACCACTTAAAAGTGGTATACTCATCTTTGTCAAGTCTGATGATGTCACCATCCTGCAAATACACCTGTGGAAAAATGAAATCCCAGTAATGGGTATAGCATGTCGTGTAAATGTGTACTGCTGTAGTATCATAATGTAGTTAGGTAAGGGCTTGAATCCTACACTTGCCAACTGTGTGCTCTCCTGGGGAGGAGTAACCTTTTTGGAGACTACTCACACACCTTGAAAGTGGTATACTCATCTTTGTCAAGTCTGATGATGTCACCATCCTACAAATATACCTGTGGAAAAAGTTAAACCCCAATAATGTGTATAGTGCATTGTGTAAATGCATACTGCTGTAATATCATAATGTAATGAAGTAGGGGTTTGAATCCTGCATTTACCGAGTGTGTGTGTCTCCCTGGGGAAGAGCAACCTTTTTGGAGACTACTCACACCCCTTAAAAGTGGTATACTCATCTTTAAGTCTCATGATGTCACCATCCTACAAATATACCTGTGAAAAGGTGAAGTTTCAGTAATGTGGTTAGCGTGGCATGTAAAAGCATACTAATGTAGTATCATTAGATAGGGGTTTGAATCCTGCATTTGTTAACTGTGTGTGTGACTCCTTGGGGGAGAAGAAACCTTTTTGGAGACTACTCACACACCTTAAAAGTGGTATACTCAACTTTGACAAATCTGATGATGTCACCATCCTACAAATATACCTGTGGAAAGGTGAAATCCCAGTAATGTGTATAGTGTGTCTTGTAAATGCATACTGCTGTAGTATTATAATGTAGTTAGGTAGGGGTTTGAATCCTGCGTTTGCCAACTGTGTGTGCTTCCCTGGGGGAGAAGCACCCTTTTTAGAGACTACTCACACACCTTAAAAGTGGTATACTCATCTTTGACAAATCTGATGATGTCACCATCCTACAAATATACCTCTGGAAAAATGAAATCACAGTAATGTGTACAGCATGTCGTGTAAATGCATACTGCTATATTATCATAATGTAGTTAGGAAAGAGTTTGAATCTTGCACATGCTGACTGTGTGTGTGCTCCAGGTGTATGACACCGTTGGCCAATGTAGAGATGGTTTTGCTTTTTTCTAGTGTATGACATATCACAATGACAGCTGTATGTGCATTACACATGTAAGATAGCTGTGGGGCAAATCCATATACATACATGTGACCTCAAGTATTTCATAGCTGGGTACTCTGCTTTCTCCATGAATGCATGTGTTATCTTTGCCAGAGCATGCTGGCGCTTTCCAGACCTTAGGTCACTTCTGTATGCTTGTGACAAGCTTAGTCACTGTAGTGATCCCTGGGCTACGTCTTCCATTTCACATCCACTCATCACGGTTTCTATTGAAGTGTGTGAGTGAGGGTTTATGCTTGAGGTATATTTGAAACCTGTTCCAAAGCAAGCAAAGTCTGGCAAAGATGACTAATCATTATAGGTGGGCAACAATCTCTGTGGATCTGCATGTAAACCCTTTATTGCTTATGTGCTCCACAGAGGGATTTCCAAAACCCTTTGGTAATGTGATTATCAAAGGAGAGATGACTTAACACATGGCTCTCTGTATACATTATTACCTGTTCCACATTTTGGGGGCTACTACCTATGTGGTACTCTGGGGATACTTTGTTTTCTAAAAGTGGATAGCTATGCTTTCTTTGGCTTATAGCTTTACAGCATGAGTTTGACACCAGGTATCTGTCTGTATGATACCCTTTTGGAGGATGTGTGTGTCATCTGGAGAATAAAGTATAGCCCACAGTATCCATTGTCATCAAATGTGGGCAGACATATCCCTACTGTGTTTGCTTGTACCTAAGAAAGCTATATGCCAAACAGGAGTGGTCCCAGGACTGAGTGCAGGTAAATACCACTTGTTACTGGCATAGAATAGTACATGGAGGCTGTAAATGTTACTGTGTGTCCTACATCTGTGCATCAGTGGTCAAGCCATCATCTAACAATCATTTATGGTCATGTATAATACCAGTATGTGGGATGGGTATGAATTGCTGGTGAGCTATAGCTTGGCTGTGTTGACCTCCCCTCCCTCACCTATAGCCTTGTTGACTGGCTTGAAGTCTACTAGGTGTAGGAGCCATGATCTGGCCTTTAGAGAACCTAAGTGGGTATAGTACAGTGTTTGCAGGTTCATAATGTCTCTATTAATGAGTTCCATAATGCTGTGCTCCATAGCCTTCCAGATAACATTGGTCTGGCTTATAGGGTGAGAATTTCCAGGACCTGTTGTAGTTCTACCCTTAATCAGTTTATGTTAACATTTGCACTTGGTGTGACAAGGGTGGACAGGTTTAAGAATAAGTATATTAGAGGGTCAGGCCAGGTTTGAAGGTTAGTAGACTATGCCAGATAGGCAGGATTAAGTTAGTTTGTACATGTGCTGAGGAGGGATGCAGAGTATATTGTGAAATAGATGCTAAGGATGAAGCTGCCAGGTAACAGGAAAATAGGAATGCCTAAGATGAGGTTTATGGCTGTGGTGAGAGAGGACATGCAAGTGGATGGTGTGACAGGGCAAGATGCAGAGGGCAGGAAGAAATGACGTACTGTGGCGACCCCTAATGGGAGCATCCGAAAGGAGAAGAAGAAGAAGATGTTGTAGCTCAGCCCTTGTGGACTGTGAACACCATTACCATGTGTCATTCCACAAGTATGCAACCTGTATAGAGGCTGCATCTGGACAGAGCATTTAGGTGAGTGGTGACTTCATATGTCAGCTTGTGTATGACAAAGCCAGGGACACTGTCCAGTACCATTGCCACTGTGGTGTGTACTTTGTTAAAAAGATGTTTTAACTAGAGTGTCTGTGAATCATCAGGTTTTACATTCTTCAGGTCTGGAAATGTGGCCCTTGTGTAATGACATGGTGGTGAAATCCGCATTCAAACTGTCTGACAAGGAATTGGTAATGTCAGTCAGATAAGTGTACTTTGTGACCATTTACATTAACTGTGACCCGATCTGAGATTTCCCTGTAGATTATGAACAACACTGAAGAAAGCTTTAGTGTTGTCTTTGGAATCCTTGCCATTTTGTATTTTGAAGCTTGCCTTGTATGTTTATTGAGGGATTGTATTTTCCCAATGATACTGACCAGAGAGGTTATCCCTTCTTGGTATGTAACTCTTTTTTGGTACAACTTCACACCTTCTATTATATATTTAGTTTATGGCAGGGGTCCATGAGACTAATGCACTTTTACTGTATAAGTGAGAATTTCTTGTGTTTGTGATAGCACGGTCCATGCAACCCTGTAGGTGAACAGTGTGTATTAATAAAGTATTATGCAGCTGGGACAGTGTTAACCTTAGTAATGCAAACCAATGGCAGATAGCAACAACAGCATCACCCACAGCACAGTGTCAACCCATGTCATACACAAACATGCGTACTCAAGTTCCAAAATGTGTGTAGTACAATGCATACTGGCCACCAATAGAATGTATGGAGTGTTAACACTGGCCAGTACAGGGATTGTCACCCTGCCCATGTGTCCAATATGCATGTACATGCAGACAGTGCACCTCCACTGTGTTCACAAATGTACACCTGCAAACCTGTGCTGCACACACTCCACACTTACTGTCCACTGTATAACACATGCTGACACAACTACACACAGCCAAGTGGCACATGGGCAAATGAAACTCAATTGGAATAAACACTGGTGGAAACAATACAACATTGCTAATTACAACTTCAATGCATCATGCCTGCTCAGCTACACCTTCAAGGATATTATTACACTTTACTGCTGACAACATGCTACACATTCAACCATTGTTACTTTATTTTTTTTTATTTTTTTTTATTTTACATTTGTTGACTGGGCTAGTCTAGCTGGATACATGTCCATTTTCAGTAGAGGCCCGGGGAGAAAAGCTCCAAAGACATATGGAATAGAAAAAATGCAAAATACAAAATATAAAATATAAAACTATAGTATAAGATATACAAAGGAGTAACAGTAAAGCTACATGCAAAAAACTAAATTAGAAAGTGGTAGGAGTTTAAGTAAGCAAAAATTAAAAAATGTCCCCCCCCACATAGTAGCAATAGAGAGCATTCATTAAAAATAGTATTATACTTTATTAAAGTCACCCTGTGCATCAGCACCATGTTAGGCTGTTCCTGCATCAGTGTTACAGAAGTCAGGAGGTGGCACAGGTTTCATCATATGCACAGAGTGTGTTGTTGGTTTGCCAGAGGCCTGCACTGAGTCATACAATTGACATGTGTGTGAGAGTGTGTGTGTGAGGGCCATAAGTACTATTATGGGCCAATGTTGATGTAATGTGTGCGGGTATGTGTTTGCCCTAGGTTTCTGGTTTATGTGTGTGTGCCGACATGCACACAATTCCACCATGTGGCTGCCATATACAGGGATTTGTGAGACAGCTACAGACTGTACCTGGCAGGCTTTACAGATCACCATCTCTGGCCATGGATACAGAATCTGTGCCTGGCAGGTGTGCTACAGACATTATCAGGTATTAATCCAGACTGGGTACTATCTGAAGAGGTTGACATATGTCCACTGGATCCAGGTCCCTGCTGGAACTGGCCAGAGCCACGTGCACGTGGTCTTCTAGGACGGTATATGGACAGCCCCCCAGCAACATTGCTGGGGCTGGTACTGGCACTACAGGAGCGGTTGTGACTTGCTGGATGTCCATGGCGACCTCCAGCTGCTGATGCTGCTGGCATGTGTCCACGTCGACGTCTCAACCATCCCGCACTGTCCTGACATCTGGACATGACATTGTGGAGGACATCCAATGTCTCACCCCAACGTCTATCAATGACCTCAGTGTAATTATGTATGGCACATGCTAGGTCATGGATACTGTCATTTACAGAGGTGTTATGAGCCCTCTGTACCCTTAGTCCCTATCTGGTGTACTGCTCCATTCATGTCTGTGCCTCCATGACAGCCTGGAACATGCATGTGGTAGAAAGAGGTGTGGCACATCTGCCAGGGGCATGATGACCAGCAGTGCTCTGATGAGAACCCCTGGCCATCTGCCTATGTGGTACCGATCCAGACATCTGGCTATGGCTGCTGTGTCCTGATACATGTGCCATAGATACCACACTGTCCTGGCCAGTGCCAACTGTACACTGTCTTTCAGCTAAGGGCAATGGTGATGATGGATGTACAGGCAGTATGACTGTGTGCATGGATGGGGTGGAGACTTGTGTACTGTCAATTGGTGGCCCAACAACAGACCCTGACAAACCTGCCTGTGCCTCAACACACCTATCCTCATGATCACTGTCTGTCTCAGTGACAGCAGGTTCCCTGCTGTACTGAACCAGCCCCAACTTGGCACCTGTGAGGAAAACAGGAATCACACTTTAAGACCTGAACATGATGTCAGACCACATGCACACATGTGCACATGTGCACATGCGCACATGCACACATGCACACACACAAAGTTACACTCCTCCCTAAAGCAGACACACACAACAGCAGCAATCTCAGAACATACACAATCACAGGTGATCGTGGGGTACAGTATCACAAGCAAAACAGTCATATTACACATGTCAGCATGCAGTGCAAGTGCAGACAGTCCTTAATACTAACAGTATACATGGCTTTGATGCATGTGTTTTGTTATTAGGTGATAGGCCTCCCCCTGAAACAAAATGCATACATGGACACAACATTGTTGTGCAGGTATTCAAAACTCTGTAATGTACTGTGCACCATAACAAACAGGTGTATATACCATGGCTGGATGTGTATCTGTGAGTCAGATACATATCCAATGCTGATTACAGCCTCTGTGTCTTTAGCAAATAATTGTAGACACATTTTTAGCACATGCATGATGAGTATTCGCACAACATCATCAGTGGTGCATGGATAATTGATGGAATACCATTCGGCCACATACCCAATGTACGGTACTTATGGCGAGTGTAGATCATATTGTGGACATGCCAGTGTCATCCATGCTAAAACACAACTGCATATTTAAACACTACACATACCCGATGTGTGTCATATGACCTAGCCACTCAATAGCATCACAAGACATATATGTGTCAGTTGTGCAAATGGTGATTGGTATGTATATTGTTTAGAGGCGCATATGTGCACACACGCAACATTAAGCTGTATAGCAGTGAAAGCTATCTGTAGTACTGTGGTTACAATAACTGGATGGGGTATAGTAGCATAGGCCATCATCATGAAGCATCATGTGGTCACTCAAGGCTACAAATGTTTCCCAAACCAGCACTACTCATGCTGTACTGGAACTGTACTACCCTGGCTACATTCACATTTCAAAACCAGTTGTTACATGTGTTTGTAAGGAGGCCAATAAGGAGCATTCCCTGACATGAATGTGTAGTGTGTTGCAGAGTGTTTAAATGCCCCATGATAGGCCTCTACCCCTCAGGTATATTATGTGTAATGTGTGGATGAGATTTTGGATACTGGAGTGTGTCTTTACAGAGGGTTTGGGAATACTTTATGTGTAGCATGTTAAAATGCTCTGTGTATGACATAGATGTGTATGTTATGTGCATGTTGAGTATCAACTGTGCCTATCCTAGCCACATTTGTTTGAGATGGTCTGGGTATTGCATGTGTTTGAGGCAGCTAATCATATTAGTGAGATGTGCGTGGTCTTACACCAAACATGCACAGCATGCATTATGGGTAGGTGTGTTACATGTGTACATGGCCTACACCTTAACTATGACAAGCACTTTTTATTTACAATAATAAATGTAGAACACACTCACCAGCATCTGTCCACTGCCTTGATGTCACCCCAGAGAGACCTACATAGAGATGAGACAGTTTGTCAGTGGCCACAACTGTGGCATTGCTACTGTGTGTTTGCAATCTTACAGTACAACAACAGTTTACATTCACAGGGCTACAGATTATGTTCCAAATGATCAGTATTGCACAACAGGCTCCACATCTTTTAACGACACACTCCACATTTCACATATGCATGATCTACCAATACAGATAACAGTAGTCTACAGATATGCCATGTTACCTGCATGCTCCATGTGTGCTTGCTGGGTGGCTCCAACCTCCATCATGGTGTATGTCTGCTGCTGTTGTTGTTGGGCAGGTACCACCAGGCTCAGGAGCAGCTCCTCCACTCTGGTGAGGGGGGAGGGATATTAACACCACCTCCTGTTGCAAGCTGCTGTCTCCGCACATCAGCAGCACACTGACGAACATGTCTGAGAAGATCACTGCAGTGGTGGCAAACCTGCTCATATGTCTGGTTATGCAGGCCTACCTCACTTACCCTACGGACAACATCTTGCCACATTGCAGTATGCTCTTGCTGGTCCTGGCTGGTTCGTGAGAACATGAGACTGTAGTGCTGAATCATACTCGTAGTAATTATATGATCTTCAGCACTACTGTAACTGTTGTTCCTGTGATGCGCCATGATCCCTGGAAGACATAAATATGAAAATATGTCTGAGCAAGTCATATGGTACATTTAACATTATACAGTACAGATATTACTGAACTGCCATATATATCAACGTATTAGCTAACCGAGAGTGAAACACTTTAACTGCCACTTATCACTGCTCACCCCACAACTGCTTGGAAGTGCTTGGCTCACTTTCTATCTAGTGAACCATGTTCTGCACAGCAACAAAATAAAATCACTATATAAGACTATACAAGAGTACCTGGCACACTGTATGCAACACGATGCACCACCTAGCCGCAGCAGATATACATCAAGCTGATGTGTAAAGAAATATATCATCCATAACAATGAGTGTAACATCCAGTAAATGTATTACTATTATACCACACAACTTGTTAATGGCAAACCAGTGTCCAAAATATGTGCACAATTGGGAATATAGGTTTCATACTGCTGTAGTACACTATGAGTGTTGCTAGATAAGCAGTTATATGTTTTACCACACATATGTCAAAGAACATGTTACAGACATACCCACACACACATCAGACATAATTACAGGACACAAAGGAATGACAACCCAGATAAGCTTTCAGTGTGTGCTATACAGTACTGTGTGTCAGTACTTACACAACCTTAATCTTGAGAAATGTAATCTGTGATCAATACAGGGACCACACAAAACAGTGGATGCAAGCAATGTGGACATACACCATACTTTGCTGTACAGGCCCAGAGCTTCAAGTAGTACTACAGTACACACAGGATTTGGATTCAACATCAGTACCAATCAATAATCATAGATGTAGTGCTTTAGTCTCCAATGACCAACCTAGTTAAAATCAAGGGACTTAATCACACTGTATGCAATAGTACTTTCTCTGCCTAGCAACAGAATACACAGCTTTCGCTAGGATCAAAGCAAGGACCCATAGTACCATGACATAAACAGTTTCCCACTAAGTTATCCCACTGATACATATCTTTGGTGTATTCACAAACACATTGACCATCACAGTCAGTCAACAGTACAGAGAATCTATTGCAACAAGTAGATGTATGTGTGTATGAGTATATATAACTATATATATATATATATATATATATACACACACACACACACATATACACATATACATGTACACATCCATTGGTGTACATATACATACATATGTAGGCACATATACATTTTACCTTTCATAGTGAGAATATCAATTATACAAAGGATGTGAGGTATAGAGTAATGTAATAACATTGCACAGTCTTGGGATAAATGCATTGAAGGTGTTCACAGCCCAGGTAGCTTTAGCATGCCTCACTGGCTTCAACATTGCAAACTGAACAAACCGCACACAGGTTTAACCACCACATGTCATATACCAGCACTGTATGCTGTCTTGTTTGTCACACACTAAAACCTATATACAAATATGTGCATACTAGCCTTCACCAACATATATATCTCCACCCTTCACAAACAGTTGCAATATGTCCCCTGCTCTATGCACATATACAGATGTGACTATATATGACACTTATATTTCTCCGTATGTGTGTGTGGCATACATACACAAGGTCCACACTGTTGTAAGTCCCTGGACCTCACAGCTGAACTGTTGGGCCTTGCTGCAACACAAACAGGTGTCACATATGAACATACACTAACATTAGGGAGGGTATATATGGCTACAAATGCTAGCTAAGCATACTAGACTGATATGGCAGTTGCCAATGCTAAGCTACACTTTAATATGACTATCATGCATGTGTTATTCTGTCACACCCATGTTTATATAATGTCAGCGCTAATCCCCCCAACAGCCATTGGCCACACTACTGTACAGAACACAGATAACATGGATCAGAGCTTTGACATTTAATGCTGAGCTACACATTTCACAGGTATGTCCCACTGCCCACAGGTACACTCTGTATTTTCCATAGCAGTAGTTAAGCAGAACATCTGTGCATAAATAAGTACTGCTGCCACATATGAATGGTTCACATTATGTAGACTATTCTTCAATAACATATACTACATGCCAGTAAATATATATGTGTCACATACCTTTCCTTTGTATGATCTGGTAATATTTCTTTTTCCTTTTCCTTTTGTCTGTGTCTGTGTCTGTGTCTGTGTCTGTGTCTGTGTCTCTCTCTCTCTCTCTCTCTCTCTCTCTCTCTCTCTCTCTCTCTCTCTCTCTCTCTCTCTCTCTCTCTCTCTCTCTCTCTCTCTCTCTCTCTCTCTCTGTCAGTCTCTGCAATAGAGTGATTGAGTTTGTTGGCAGAGATTGCAGCCTGCTTTTGTAGGTATTGCACATGAGCATGCGATGGCCTCTGCACCAATTAGTGGCCACCATTTGCTAATTGCATGCAGCCTGCTGTGTAGTAATTGCAGTAATCATTGTCATAGCAACCCAGTACTATAAATTGCTAACTCAAGTAGGTGTGGTCCTTTCAGCTTTCCAAGATGGAGATCATCCTTGTTTGCTGTGGACATCATTGTTCAAGACAGAAGGTTGGTATAGTTCTTATATCAGAAGCCAGGGGTGTAGCCAGAGATTTACATTTTGTACTCAGACCTAATGTTGCTGCTTCCAGTACCCACTTGTCAGTGTAGAAATGTACTCACCCCTCAAAATGCTACCCCAGTATACATGGAAAGATGTACTTTCTTTTCAACTTTTACAATTAGCTGCCATACAAAGCTAGTTATTGAGATGTATTCCTTTGGCACAAGAATTGTTTGTGAACTGCTATACTGTGAATATTCATTTACTCAGTTCTAAACAGTTTGTGCTTTTTTAGTTTTGACATTAGCACAAGCTGCTCAGAAAAACTGGACACATTTTAGTACTGTGAGCATGCTTACCTACATCCTTGGTAGACCCTGCACACACACAGGTATATTCTACATTTGGGTAGGTGTGCAGAAGTACAGACTGTGTATGGATTATTGTGTGGATTTTATCTTGCTGGACTTACAGGGTTGCTGTGTACATGTTAGTTTATCAAGGCAAGTAGTCTGTCTGCGTAACTCCCAACTGTGGACCTAGTCACATGGTAGCCAGAGAATAGCCTGTTATTTTTTGTCTGTGCACCACACAGATCTTTTCAGCAATAGAGCAATGGCATTGTTACAGTTGGTTGCTACCAGTACATGGCTACATCCATTTGTATTTCAGTGTTGTATTCCTACATAAGGGTATGCTTCCGAAACTCATTCCAAAGCTATTTGCACAGTGTGTAACACCAGAAAGGCTGATATGCCTTTGTGTTTCTGCCTCTGCCAGACCTCTCAAACACTCAGGTATATATTTGAACAGACTCATGGAAAAGTAAAGAAAGTCAGGGACTCCTTTAAAATATTAGTGCCATTAAGTTGAAACATTGAGAGACTCAGAGCATATGAATTATTACACCTTTTTTGAATTAAAGGAAGTGTCTAACTCTTAATTATTGTCATTATTCATTAAGTGTAATTCACCTCCTTTCTGGCCAAAGTCAGTAGTTTTAGGAGGGATTCAGAGGGACAGAGATAAAATTTGTGTCAAAATCAGAGACATCCCTGAAAATTAGGGACAGTTGGGAGGTATGGCCTCTGCCCTAAACAGATATGCCAGTGTTTGTCCTGCTGTGACACTGTGTGAGGTTGTAAAGTGATGGTTTAGTTTCATAGTTTCATAGTATAGTACTAGGCTATCTGCCCTGGGGCATTTGTAAGCCTAGCCATAGTGATGTGGCTTTTGCCACCCCATGAAGTGGTACAAAAATGTACAGAATAAATTTAGAATACTGTGCCTCTGTCTAGTAGTGACACAATGAAGGTCCCCTTATATAATAGAATTAGTTTACTGTGCCCCTGTCTAGCAGTGACACAGATGTGACCCCCGGGGTAAACTTACGATCTCCCATCCACTCATCAAGATTTCTCTTGAAAAGAGTCAGTGAGGGGCTCTGCCTAACACAAACTGGGATCCTATTCCAAAGCATGGGAAGCCTCTGTGTTATGAATCTATCCCTCCAGCATGTCCAATTCATACTTGTACCAAGGTTTAAGTCTTTAGCTCTCATGGTCCTGATGGATTTGGATTTTTTGAGGTGGAGCATGTCCATCAGATCCTGATTGGACATGGCCTTGTACGTCAGGCAGAGATCACCTCTGAGCAGGCGGTATGCTACTGAATAGAGCTGAAGTTTCTTTAGTTTGGCAGAATAAGACATATGTTGGAGACCCTTGATCCTCTTGGTGAGGTACTTTTGTGGTCTCTCCAGCTGTTGCAAATGCCGGGTGAGGTACATACCAAATGGGGCATTGTACTCAATCATGGGTCTGATGAGGGAGGACTATAGGGGTACAATGACATCCTTGGATCTGGATGTGAATCCCTTCATGATGAGGTGTGCAAGGTAGAATGTTTTTCTAACCACTTTGGCAACGTGGGTGTCAAATGAGAGGTCGCTGTCGACTTGGGCCCCTAGGTCATTGATTACTTTTTCCTTACTCAGTGGGTTGCTGTCTATGTGATAATTTGTGGGTACTTTGTTTTTCCCAAACGGGATGACTATACATTTTTTGGCATTTAGTTTAAGGCCATGACTCCGGCACCAGTTGTCCATTTCTGTGAGGCCTTTTTGTAGGATGTGTGTGTCTGCTGGTGTATCGACTATGGCACCTAGTTTGCAGTCATCTGCGAACTTTGTCAGCCACAGCCCTCCCATGTTTGCTTTAACATCTGAGAAATAAATGCCGAACAAGAGGGGTCCCAGGACAGATCCCTGTGGGACACCACTTGTGATTGGCTTTGAGTCTGACATTGCTCCAGCGATTTTAACTTTATGGGTTCTGTCCTTTAGCCAGTTTGCAACCCATCTAGTGACATAAGGGTTTACCTTTAAGCTGTAACATTATTTCCTGCTAGAATGGCTGCTTCTCTTATCACAGTCATGTAATGCAATCCCACAACAACTGCTGGTAAAGATCCACAGAACAAGTTGTGTGGTATGACATTCCTATTTTTCCTTTACATTCACTCATTCTGATGCATGATATATTTATTTCAGTACCAACGTGTTGTATATCTACTGTGGCTTAGTGGTACTTCATGTTGTGTAGTGTGTACAAGGTCCGTGTTTTGAGACTGACAGAGGTGTTTTATTTTGCTCCTGAGCAGAACAAGGGCCCTCACATACAGAGTGACTAAGGCACTTTTAAGCAGTTGTAAGTGGGTTTGTGCAATGCTTAGCAATGCTTAGCTAAGTGCAAACAAGCGCACACTCGCACAAACCCGCTAACTACTGCTTAATAGTGCTTACTCCCGCTAACCCCCCGCGCTCATTTCTTTGAAAGAAAAGAAAAATGGGGAGATAGGAAAGTGGTGAAAAAGGGGCACAAAGAGGGAAAGACGGTATGGAAAGTAGCTCGGGATGTGCAGGATGAGTGTAGGGAAGGTCCATAGCTGCCCATTTCTTTAACAGCAACATCTGTTCATATGGAATAAATATGGAGGTAGATATGAAACCTTCAACTCCTGAGAGAGGGGTGAGGACAACAAAGTTTGTTGTAATGCTAATTAAATTACATTGTATGTGTCCAGTGGAGATGTGTGCAAAATGGGCAGCTATGTATGGGGCAGAATTTTATTTTTGGGAGCAGATTGCCCTTTTTTTTTTCAGGTGAGAGTGGAATGTGGGGTAGAGGAAGTAGGTATATTTGGAGAGGTATGTTAGGGAGATAAACAGACAAGACAAACAAGATGCATACAGGGATGGTATATGACACGTGGTGGGTGAACACCTTTGACGGGGAAGGATGTTTGAAAATCGCAAGCCCATGAGCCCACAGATGGAAATAGTGGGACTGAGGTCACCCCCCCCAGGGGCAGTCACCACTGCACCTTCACAGCCCAGAGGGTGGCTGTGTTGGGGGCTGTGTAGGAGGGGCAGGCTGACATGGGAGTTGTGCCACTCATGCCTTAAGCTGGCATAGAGGTTCTGCAACAGAACATTCAATCTCTCTACGCACAACAGCCTGGATCATTCGAAGGGTGATAGGTGGCCCTCCTCTGCCCACGCTTGCATGGGGGGGCTGAGCCCCATGCCCTGCAGTGCTTCCACCTGAAGGTGGCACAGGGCCAATGGAGGAGGAGGTCCCAGGCTGGGCACCAGACCTGCTGGTGCCAGGTGCCATGGCCAGCTGAGGTAGGACAGGTGGGTCCGCTGGGACCGGCCTTCCCATACGAACTATGTTTTGGTGGGTTTAATGAAGATATGGGTTAGTAACAGTCAACAGCATTCCCAATTAGTTATAACAGCATGCAGAAGTACTCCCATTAACCCAACACACCAGATTTTCAACAGTTGAAAAGCAAGCATAACACATGCATATATAGAACAATAGTGGATATTACAACAGCATGCAGACTGAATTGATGACAACAGGCCACCAATATTGTGGTATTTTAACAGGGCACATGCAGAGTAATAAATGCAAATATTTAGAAACCAATAGGACATATGTCCCAACAAATGTTTTAAGATTAGACATACCGATTGTGGTGTGGAATTGCATTTTTTATGCACATAGAGTAGGGTGGAAAAGGATAGCTCAATTAACAACTTATATATCCTTCTAATTTTCACTACATTCCTATTAACTGCAGTTATATGTCCCTTACATGTATTATTACACTACCCAATGTCCTTATATTGTGCAACTGGATTTTGCTAGATAATTATATACATGAGCTGTATCTTACATACAAACTGTCCAAGATGCAAAGTTACTGCTACATATTTTTTAGAGTTGCTCACACACACTACTGCTAAGATGGTACGCTGACAGCTCTACTGGGATATAATTATCTAGATATGTTCAGTTGAAAGTATCAGTTATATGTTAACAGCTCCCTACATTTCTGGCAGCACACTGACATTTCTGGGGAACACAATACCAAGCTACTCATGTGCCAGATTAACCTGTACATGCCGGGCATGAACCAACAGTTGAGGGCTGTAAATATGCATAAAAGCTACTGGAACTCCCTTCATCCACGTTATATGGGCCACCCAAGTGTGGGTTAACACTGCTTAATACAACAGTACTATTTGTAAAATGCAACAGTGCAACAACTTATCAAAGAAAATGACACAGACACACTCCAGGAATTATACATTTATTAAAGGATTATTACTAACCTGCCTGATGCAGCCTTTGCAACCTGTCTTCATGGGCTTACTGATTCATAGCCCAGACACCTGCAGCTGTGAAGTAAATGCAGTGATATTGAGACATACCTATCCATAGTATAGACAAGCATAGCAATTCTTAACTACTTAATACAATGGCTACTTACTCAGTACTGGGGCATTAGGCATCACATGATACTCCTGGATCCACTGGTCCAGTTGATCCCCCTTACGTCACTTCAGGTCAGAATAATGGTGCCTGACCTGCTCACCAGTCCGAGGAATGCCAGTGGCACTAGTGAGATCATGAGCAAGGCTGTTCCAGGCCTCTGTTTTATATTGGATGTCCTGGTACTGGCCTCGCAGGAGTCTTTCCTCATGATTATGGACAAGAAGCCAAACCACTACTTTGGACTCATTAATGCCCCAGCGTTGCACTCGAAATCGAGTGCCTTCTCCAACACATGCCATGCTGACTGCAGAAGAGAGCTACAACCAGTTATGGCAAGTATTCCCACCTGTGGAGCTTAAATATGCCTCATTTCCCACACTTATTTGTGATTGGCCAGTTTTGAAAAAACTCAGCTGTAGGCACACCTGCTTAGCTGATGCTGGCAATGTTTAATATTCCTTTGACAGATATGTGTCTGTTGAAAGTGCATGGTTATGAAATGTGTTCATGGCTTAGTGGTTATGTACTTAGACTATAATACACAGTATTCTGAGTTCGATCCCTGTCACTGCTTTTTCTTTTCCTACTGGCCAGACCTGAATAGTTAAGATACAGTAAATGAGGTGTGGCCATGTTTAGCCAACTTTGCCCGACTTTGCCCAACATTGCTTGACGTTGCCCGATGTTATCCAACGTTGTGCTGGTTAGCGCGGTGCGCAGCTACATGCAAAGACATTGTGCTTGTTAACGCTGTGCTCATCTACGAGCAATTGGTTTTAAATATGCTAAATACTGCTAAAATGTGCTTAGCAGTGCTTTATATTGCTTAAAATAAGTTACTCATGCCTCAGAATGCATAACCATTTCACCTTCATATATATATATATATATATATATATATATATATATATATATATATATATATATATATATATAAAATTCGTTCACTTCTACATAAAACATTTGAATGCTTTTTACAAAACCTATACATGATAAATGTCAGGAAATATTTTTGTATACAGATTTCAAACAGAAAATGGAACGTGCAGTAGTGGGACTTGAACTGGGAATGCCTCCTCTTTGTGCAAAGGCTCTCACCACTATGCTATCACTATTTTGTTTAATTTGCATATATTTTTCTTATTATCCTCTTCGGTGTCTAAGCTGCTAACTGTAGCTAAGCAATGGGCAATCCCACGCAAACACGCACAAATATGGGCAGCTATATCGGAAATAAAACAACAAAAAAATTTCTTTTAATTTTTAAATTTGTACGAGGTTTAACATATGGGGGAGTGTAGTGTTACAATGTACACATGTGAGCGGACTTGCTCATGTAACTCGTTATTTCTCAAGTTTTGTCATTGCAGGGGCGTGGATTTTTGGACTGCTTGGCAGTCCGACATGCCCCCTACACTCATCCACGTTCTGTGTAAGCTTTAGAGTTGAGGCAGTACACCCTCATTAATATGCATGGCGTGCTGCCATCATAGTCTTAGACTGGCATTTCTGTGTAAGACTAATCTAGTCTTACATGGAAGATTAGCAAATCCTGGGGCACATGTTTTCATTAGTAAACTTAACATTCCTTACATATTGTATTATTAATTGTTTGCACAATATGTGGCTGATGTATATTGACCTTTTTTAGCACATATGTGAGCTGAATGAAGTCTGCATATCATTTTCTTGTAAGACCTATGCCACAGGTACCAGTATACATTAAAATATTGTAATACACCCAAACAAAATATGGTATAGGGCATTTAATCAAAGTAATACATACTCGATATGTATTTGAGTGTGTGTATGTAGTATGTATGTATGCATGTATGTTCATATATATATATATATATATATATATATATATATATATATATATATATATATGTATACATATATATATATATATATATATATATATATATATATATATATATATATATACATACATACATAACTGCATGTATATATGGCTCTACTTCTAAAGATCGACGTTTCAAAAGTTTGAACTTCAAATGGCCAACACCAGAAGATCAAGCTTCATAGGTTAGTACTAGGCTAACTGCCCTAATGGGCCATTTTAAGTCTAGCCAATTACCCCACGTCAGAATCAATCCCTGCAGCTTGTGTTTCTAAGGTAAGCACCTTAACCATTATGTCAACCTCAAAGTTTTGAAACTACCAATGGTTAAAGAGGAAAGAGAATCTAGCCTGGAAAAGACACAACGGACTTTAAGGAAAATAGATGTTCAATCCACACAGCAGCTTCATGAGCAAAAACCTAATGTAATGAGAGCAGGTACTCTTATGGTGAGAATTAAAGATGGTATAATGTAAGTCATGGATCTTAATATGTTAAATATTAGATAGCCTTGCCTACAGCAGAATGAGGGAGCAAGATTATTTAGGATACCCTACAAAGAGGTTTTGGACTGGTGTACTCCCACTATGGAGATTAAGATAGTCTGAGGTCAATAAGTAGATAGTCATTTGCAAACAGTTGGCTAAAAGTGTTGCTCACAGTCATCTTAAATACAGAACCTTATAGAATCTCACAGAACCGTACTATGTGAAAGTTAAGGTTTGAGATATCAAGGCATATAAGAGTTAATGTTCTATACATCAAACCATACAAATATTTGAGTTTTGGAAAGCAGAGTGAAGAATGACAAGGAAGAAAAATATGCCAACTTACTGCTGACACAAAGATGCAACAAAAATGACATCAGTAAAAGGTACAGACGGAACGAAAATGATACAACAGGATGAAAGGAATTCAGTAAAGCATCTCAACTTTTGATTAATACAGACAATGCAAAATAAAAAAAATGAAAGCAGTCTACTGACAAAGGGATACATAACATAACGGAGGGCAATAAAAATGACAGCAACCTGGTGGTAGTCTTGGCTTTCCTACTTGTTTGCACTGCCACATTCCCCGATCAGCTTTAGTACAGTTGCTCTGAGTTTCACTACAATATATTGTATTGTGTGCGTCTGCAGTGCATATTTGTTTTCTCCCCTTTTCTTCTCTTTTCTTCAATGTCATACAACTGTGGAGTTAATACATATAATTTTACCAGGTGTAGGGGTTTGTCCCCCAGCATTGTGTGGATGAAGGAAGCCTGACTCCTGGCAAAACATAATTTTTTGTGTTTTTTAGGGTTTTTCAGCTCACTATTTTCAATGTGTACTTTAGCAGCGAACAGTCAGTCCTGGGTCCTCTCCTGTTTGGCATCTACTTCTCAGAAGTCCAGGTCAACATGGAGGGACACTGGCTGGCCAAATTCACAGATGACAACATGCTGGGAACCATTATTAACTCCCCAAGCAATACAGACATCCTACAGAAAGGCCTCACTGAGACCAAGGATTGGTTTCGAAACCATGGCCTTAAGCTTAATGCCAAAAAATGCATCATCATCCCCTTTGGGAAAAACTCCCACTAATTACCACATTGATGGAATCCACTGAACACTGAATGCCTTATAAGAGATCTGGGGACAAAGGTTGATGGCAACCTTTCCTTCAACCACCACATTGACACTGTGGTTAGAAAGTCCTTCTATGTGGCACATCTCATTACCAAGGGTTTTGCATCCAGGAAGAAAGAGGTCATCATTTATCTCTACTCTTCCCTCATTAGACCAATCATAGAGTATAATGCCCCATTTGGCATGTACCTCACTAGACATCTGCAACAGCTGGAGAGGCCACAAAAGTACCCCACAAAGAGGATCCTAGCCCTTAAACATATGTCCTACATGGACAGACTAAAAAAAACTCCAGCTGTTCTCTGTCTCATTTTGTCTAATAAGAGGCAATCTCTGCTTGACTTACAAAGCCATGTCTGACCCAGCATTGTTAGAAATGCGACAGCTAAAGAAATCCCAATGCCTCCATGCCACACACTCCAGAGACCTCAACCTCATTACCACAATCAGCAGAACATGCTGGAGGGCAGGTTCACCCAGACGCTGCCCATGCTCTGGAATAGACTTCCCATACATGTCAAGCAGAGCAACTCAATGTCCCTCTTCAAGAGAAATCTTGATGAGTGGATGGGAAATCGAAAGTTCATCCCGGGGATCACTCCAGTGGCTCTGCTTGATAGAAGCACTGGGAACTAATGACGGACATCACAATGCCAGGGCACTTCTATGGGCTAGGCTTGTAAAGGCCCCAGGGCCATTAGCCTAGTAAACACATATGAACCTATGAATATTACTTATTGACAGGGAAGTTATTAAGAGTAGCTGTTATAGGAGACACATTTACTAATGGAGATGTAATGCAGAAATAGTTTATTTTTTCAGAAGAAAGACAGTTTCATTGAATATAATGTCCCTGGGCAGAATGGTCTGTACTTGACAAAGCTTCCCTATTATATGATTGAAGACGCATTCTTTCGAATGCATCTTGATTGAACTTGAAAGCATGAAATGGTAAAATACTGAAATGGCATATAAGCAAATTCTTTCCCTGGGAAAGAAATTGCTTGGCTGCCTTCGCTATTTTGTGGTTTTCATCACTGTAGTGTGATCTCGGAGTTGGTATATTTAAGCCACCCACTTTATGTAATGTTTTAAAGTTTTTTCTTTTTCTTTTTTGGAACAGCGATTTTTTTTTTTCCTGGGAAAAAAATTGCTGTTCAAAGTGTTTGGGATTGTAAGCTTTCGCTTACATGGGGTCGATAAATCAGTGTTCACTTTTTTAAGTGTTCACTGATTTTGTTTCATTAATATAGACCCTTGAAAAATATAGAAAAACAGGTATCACCATATTGATTAGGACTTATAGATTACTTTGTAGATTGAGGTCCTGATAGATGAAGACTCCTAGCTGGGCTATATACATTAAGGAAGGGATATTATGATGACTTAATTTTTGGTGAGAAATAAGATAACAGATGTGAAATAAAAGTAAGTTTAGTGTGTTTGTAAAATACCCCCAGTTCAGCTCATTGTAAATGGCAAAATAATAAATTTTGGAAGATGATAAAGAGCACTCTTGACATAATTGTGTATTGTATAAATTGTCTCAGTTCTGATTTATTGCTTGAAAAAAGGTCCATGAGGAGGCTGATGCCACTGAAGACTTTAGAGAACAAGAAAGAAGTGATGAATTTGCTTCTAGAGCTGGGTAAAAGGAAATATTTGATCTGGTAAATGCAGCCAGGTAGTTGAAAATGTTTTTTGCAGTTTAAATTATATGAAGGTCATAAATACTTATAAAGAACAGCCCCAGTAACAGATGTTATCCATACAATCTATCTGATCTGAAGGCAAATTCAGAAACAGTAACTAAAGTCAGAGGTGCATGGCAAAAAAGTAAGGTAAACCTAAAATGGGTAGAAAACAAGTAACCAGGGGTCAAGTAGCATATTTAGTTTATAAAGTATTGTCAGACTAAATTGACATCATCATTTGTTATCCTGCTATCACGGTGTATGTGGATGTGTTTTGTCAAAGTAGATGGGCAGTGATACAATCTTCATTCCTATTATATTGCTTAATTATTTGAAAATCCTGTCATTTAATCTTATTCTTTGACACATATATTCAAAGAAATTATACATACGTATGAGCATTTGTGATGACTGTATATCCTTATCTGTGTTCTTTTCATCTTAAATAAATATTAAACAATGACTTCTATTTGTTCACCGAGAAAGCCCGACTGGGCCTAAAATACCCTGTTTTCAGCGGAGGCTTAGGGAGAGAAGAACCACAGTGATACAGTGTAGAAACAGAACAATATTTGTGTAAGATACATAATCTGCACAGTACAGTATTCATATAGGATGCAACTTAACATATCGACCTGAGGTAAATATTGTAGAGGAAAACAGAGGATTGAAAAATTACAAAGTTGGATTAAGGATATACCATAAACAAATGTTAGACAAAAAGAAAGTTCATGGGCTGGGTATGCAGTTGTTTAATGAGATAGAGAACTAGAGGAAAAGAAGGACTGTTGGGTAGGGAGATTTTTTAGGTGAGAAGGTAGTGAGAAAAAGTAAAGGGTAAGAGAAGTCTGTTTAGTGCAGCTAACCAGGGTGAGTTCAAGAGCACAGACAGTTTTTATTTATATAATTTGCAGGAGAACAGAAGTTTTGTTTCATTAGATCTACTTTGAATGGAATATAAAGTACAATTTTAATAACTGCTGATGTATAGTAAGCTAGATTTATGTCACAGAATTGTACCGGCAATGTACCTATTTGCATATTAAGAAACAAAGTAGTATGTCCTGCAACACACCAATGGAAACTGAGGCAAAAAGGACTGAAGCAATGCATGTAAAAATACTAATGCATAAAGTATCTGAAGAATTACAAAAAGCTTCATATCTATAAATAAATGAACATACATCCAGTATTACATAACATTAGGAAAGCAAGAAACGTTGCAGTTTCAAATAGTTCTAAAATAAATGTAGAGAAATATAAAACTTGAATAAACAGTAAAACAATTTACACATAGAAATAGTTAAGTATAATCAATGCAGGGAAAATAAATGATAATATTAAGAAATTCTGATTTTTAAACAGACTTATTTTTGATAAGGTTAACAGCAGTCTGCATAGCAGGGTCATTACAATCCCTTTGTAGGGCACTCGTAACTAGTATGTTTTAAAACGTGGATATGTTACTTTGCAGTACTAATTGTAGTAACAATCAATCTCTTTTTATTTCATTATTTCTACATGTTGATATCCATTTAGTTGAGTTAGTCCCATAGTGATAAGCAGAGATTCTATATCTTTTGTCACTAAAATACAACTATTCATCCCAGTCTGTCAGCAATAACATTTCTTTATCTTAAACAAAAAGTTGTCTGTATCTTTATTATGAGAAAGTAAACAATTCTAGTTTTTCTTTAACTGAAATTCTTCACACTTGGCAAAGGGATTTGCAGTACATGTTTTGCCAACAGCTCTTGTACTCAGTGATGAATGTACTTCATACTTATATATTTCATGAGTTCTGAATCAACTGATATTGCAGGTTCCCCCTAACCAAGAAATATGCAATAACTTCACTTTCATTTCTTCATAACATAAATTATGACTGTCTATTGCTGCAGTTATGCATTTTACTTATATTCTTTTTTGAACAATGTTATGAAATATACTAAGCATTGTGAAAGATGGAAATTAACTTTGTCAGAATAATGTCCCCTGTACTGTTTATGCACTGTTTGCTAATAACAGCACTTAGTTGCAAGAAATTCTAAGCTACTGTTGCCATCTTCTGAGAAAAAAATGTAACATAAAAAATGCAGATATCATTGGCTAAAACAAGTTGAAAAGTATATCTTTACAATGAATGGTATCAGCAAAACCTAAAAACAAATGTAAGCAGTTTGCAATGGAAGGCACGCACAACATAAACAAAATATTAATTTATTTTGTAGTAAATAGAAAGCATCTACTATTGTATAAATTAGTTTCCCTTGTTACAGTCTAGCTAATAATTTCTCATAGACTATAATAAGTACACATCATTGACTAGACAAGAAGAGTACTCTAGTCCTGAGCAGAAAAATTTGCAAAACCAAGTAGCACTAAACAGTATTAGTACTGAGAAACACATTGTTGATACCCTTCACCCCTTTTTAGATGAGGTACCCTCTCATGATTAGCAGTTTATTGTTTGTATCTGAAATCATACAGAAAATATGTTTTCACTGTGTTTATACATTTTGCAGAAACTTTTTCCTTGCTACCTCCTTTTTTGATCCTATACCTTCTAAATACTAATAGTGATCATTTTGCAGCTTATATACTCACATTTGTCCATCAATTCTTCTAACAACCAGCCCTTGAGACAGCATCCTACAGGCTGACCATCTCATCTGGCCATTCTTTAACCAGTGAAACCTCCTTTAAACCCTATGTGTGTTCTTTTTAAGTTTCATCCTTCTGGCCACCTACATTCTGGCCCCCAGCCTTGTGTTCCTTGTCTGTTTAATGCATAATTATTTTACTCCTGACTTCAACCCTGTCCACATTACTTCCTGATTGATGTCACTTTTTAATAGTCCACTTGTTGGGAGGATGAATATTTTATAAGAATAAGAACAATTAAGCTGTTGGTTTTGCACCCTTCTGCACCTTCTTCAGTCCCACTCCCCATCTTCTACTGTGTTTATCTAATGTAATCTCATGATCTTAATATTCCACATTACTAATTGCTATTCATTTCAGATTATTTTTTGAGAGATATTGGCTCCATCAAAGAAAGAGGCAGATCTAAGGGCTATAGTCTATTAAATCTGCAGGTCATTCTTCTGATATCATCATATCGTCCCTCCATTACAAACCTATCCTAGCTTTATATAAGTATAATATATTATACAAAAATTGTAAGAAGATTTTTTTATTTTGAGTTGTTGATTTTATTATACAGTGAAGGCAACTGGGAAGTCCAGTTTGATAAAAAAGGAACTTTTCTGACAAACATATATAAACTCTTGCTTAGCACCTGTTCTTAATAAGAAAATTAATGTTAAATGCCTTTTAAAACTGAGATTTTAAAGTAGCTGAACAGTTTTTAACACATTTAATGTACATCATTGGTCAATGTGAAGTATGTGACTTTTATGCATTTTGTTCTTTAGAGGAACATTTTTGGTGTGTATTTACTCTGAAGAAGTCTCTTTTTATGCTGCAGATGATAGTGATTTTTTTTTAATTAATTTGTACTCCTGTAAGTTTCCAAGTCTTTTTCATGGATTAACTTACAGATACAATTTGCTTGCTCCTGCTTAAACCTTTCAAAAGGTAGAAACACTTGGAAATTTTACTCACATATTTCTTCTTATTGATAGAGATTTCTGGAGTGCCATTATGATTTTATAAGTCTAGTGCATTTTAAAAGAGATATATTAAACTTGATTGAAGGGATTAGTGATGTTTCTAACATTATTGTATATTTTCTGGTCTGAGCTATCACTTCAGAGTAACATATCAAGAGGCTGATTCACTTAATGAACAGAGTAGTTGAGTGCACCTCTCTTGGAATCCTTTTTGAAATAAGCACTATTGTACTGTCTGCAGCATTATTAGGTTTAAATAATGTTTTCACTGCTGTACCCTGTTGCTGCTATATTGTTTGTTGTTCACTATTGACAGTATCTGATAAGCAGTGTTGCCAGTTATTAATACTAGAAAAGTACAGTTAGTAGATGTTTGAATAGATCTGTGCCACACTAGCCTAAATTATATGGGATATCCAGTCAAAGTTCAGATGAGCTGGCCAGCTTCTAAAGCTGTAGAGCTTCATCCATGCACCCTAGCCACTGCTGTGCATGACAGATGCAGAATGAAAACAGTGGTTAGGGCACCAACTGTTCAGAGCTTCCTATCCTTAGAAGAGAAAATAGACAAGAACCCTGAGAGATCTGAACATAAAAACTAAACAAATTCCACAGCCTAGCAAAACTAGTAATAACAGAGGGAAGGAAGAACAGGATCGGCTACTGCAACAACGATCTATTAAAACATCTATTGTTACAGTAAGTTTACTTACATAACTGTACTGTGTTCATCATCAGATCACTGCCGTGTGGCCTAAGCTACATGGGACAAATACCAGAGCTTATAAAGTAAAGGAGGAGGAAGATGGATCAGAGTCCAAAAGCCCCTGGAGAATAGTTCAACAAAGTCTGCTCTAGACCTACAGTAGGAATGCTGTAGTACAGATGACCAAGTTGTAGCTACGATTTTACTTCTGGAGTCCAACCCTTTCCAAAATACCACAGAAGTAACCTCAGCCCTGGTAGAGTGGGCCCTCAGTTTGCCTGGAAGTGTCTGGATATGGTAGGAATAACAAAAAGCAATGGCATGGGGCAACAGATTGGAAATAGTCTGTTTAGAGACAGCTTGCCCTTCATAGAATACAAACAGTTCATCAAATGTCTTGAAGGTTTTTGTTCTAGCAATGTCATATTTGAGTTGCCTGTGGACATCCAAAGTATGTAGAATTATTTATCCCATATTTTTTGGTTCTGAAAACAAAACAGGGAGATAAGTAGCCTGATTTAGTGTAAATTCTGAAATGATGTTATACATAAAGAAATTATTTGTTATCAAAGTTTCCATAGCTTTGTGAAAATTGAGATTGGGATGACTCAGCTTAAGAATGGGATACTCTTCTTGCAGGAGTCAAAGCAGTGAGTTACTGATTTCCAAAGTTAGAGCATTGAATCAGCCTATTGAGCAAGTCAAAAGGAAACTGTCTAAGTCATTCCAATAGAAAATTAAGAGCCCAAGAAGGATCTGCCTGTTTTCTGGATGGGCAGATATGTAACACCCCTTTCAAAAACTGCTTTACTTGAGGTAGGGAAAAATGGGGATCTAAGGGCAGAAAAGTATATATATAGACAAGAGATGAATCTTGAAAGAAAAGTAAGAGGTACCACAGGGTAATAACTCACACGAATACAAGATGTATCACTGGAGTCTGATCCTTAAAACAATTATGACTACTGGATTCACACCAACTAGAAAATGTTTTCCACTTGCCCATATCTGATATTCTAGTAGAAGATTTCTCTGCTGCCTTTAATACTTGCTGCACATACATTGAAAAAAGTTGCCAAAAGGTATTCTATCATCTAGGCAGACATTTGAAGGAGGTGACAGTTGGAGTATATTATACATCCCCTGTCCTATGTGAGTAAATTCATTTTGTGAAGAAACTTGTGATACTTGTCCTTTGTCATTTGCAAAAGAAATAGGAATCAGTGTTGCCCAGACCAAAAGAAGGTTATCACAGTTATCTTTGGGGATTCCTTCTAAATCTTTATGAGAACTCTGGTTATAAGAGGAAAGCATGTAAAAACATAAAGGAACATTCTCATCCAGGGGACTGAAAAAAACATCTGTTTTCCAGGCCTGCTTGCAAAGTATCTTGGAGCAGAATTTCTTTATCTGTCTATTTCTACTGGAGGCAAACATATCTATTTGAGGAGCTCCCCACCACTGGATCAGTTTCTGAAAGACCTCCAGGTGCAATTTCCATTTGTGAAGGTCTGTTTTGGTCCTGGTCCCCCTTGCTTGTCTGCCACAATATTTTGTTCTGACAGAATGAATGCAGCCTTGATGGAGAAATTGAACTAAGTTGCTAGATCCCAGGATACCATAGCTAGTCTGCAAAGAGGATACAACTTGGTTCCCCCTTATTTGTCTGTGTAGCACATTTCTGTGGTATTGGCTGTGATTACGAGAAAAGAGCCTGGAGTGCAAAGATGGTTCAGAGCTTTGTGATAATTTATTATAGGCATCATTCCCTTGATATGTATGTATTTTAACTAGACTAGTTTGTTCCAGATACCCTGAACTTTTATTCCCTTGGATACAATTCCCTAAGCAAACTCTGACACATCTATTTTACAGACTGAGGAGGAGCTGGCAAGGAGAAGAAAGACCTAGGTAGAGAGACAACTAATTAACTCACCAGTTTAACTCCATTTTCAGAAATCCCTGCAGTGGAATTTGAAAAGATAGTGAGTGTTGGTGCTGAGTCCAAACGGATTTGACAAACCATTACATTTTGTTATGTGAAGTCTGGCCAAAATAATAATGAAAACAGCTGAAGCAATGAACCCTAGGAGTCTGAGATATTCTCTGGCAAAAGCCTGAGTCTTGCTTTAAACTATCAGAGTTTGTTTTCTTTAACTTTCCACTTGGTCTTGAGGAAGAAATGCCATCACAGAAACACTATATTGTGAGATGGACTGAGGGAAGATTTCTTTCTGTTTATTTGAAATCTCAGATTGAGAAACAGGGTTACTACCCAACCAAAGATTGTTGACAAGCTGTGAAGGAATCTGCAAAAATGAAACAAGCTACTAAATACTTCCCAAAGGACACAATGATGCATTTTTTGGCATTTAGATTCAGACCATGATTTTGACACCAGTAGTTATTTGAGACAAAACTTCCTGCAAGATTGTTAAGTCATTTGGGGATTCAGTGAATGGCTCCTAGCAAACTCAGTTAGCCATAGCCATTTGGAATTGGCTTTTACTTCAGAAAAGTAGATGACATAAAGGAGAGGTCCCAGCACAGAAGCATGGGGGAACTCCAATCGTGGCTTGTCTTTTTGTGGAAGTAACTCCCCCTATTTTGATTATCTGCATCCTATCTGAAAGCCAGTTGGCAATCCACTGGGTGATATATAAGTTTATCCTCAGTTTATTTAGCTTTTTACTATGGCTAAGTGGGGAATTATATCAAAAAATTTTGCCAGGTCAAGGTGTGCCATTTTACCTTCATTCATTACTTTGGTGACCTTTTCAATAAAATCACCAAGCTAATTAAGCATGTCCTGGCCTTGGTGAATCTAAACTGAGATGGATCCAGGATTTGAAGGTTCCCCATTTCCTGATTCATTAAATCCATGCTAAGTCATTCCATGACTTTGCATGTGAGACTGATCAGACTTATGGGTCAGTAATTGCCTGGGTCTGTGGAAGATCCTTTCTTATGCAAGGGAATGACTGTAGTTGCTCTCTATTCACTTGGTTCACAACCTGTATTGAGGCTTAAACTGAGCTGTATTGTAAGGTTAACTTGTGCTTCATGCTTTTTAAGATGCATCCAGGGATAGTGTCATTACACACTGGTGGAGTACTTTTAGCCTTTGATAGCACTTTTAGGACCTCATCCTGTGTGATTGCAGGAGGTGATCCAGTTTCAGGTATATCTTGATAGATAGTGGGGGGAAGAGAGGGGTAAGTTAGAGCTAAATTATTGGCCAATAGGTTCACTATATCTACAGCCTCAGTGTAGCTAACATTGTTTATAATCAGACATTGGTGCCTTGTCCTTTTGAGATTACGGACATAACTAAAAGTGCCTTGTGATTGCCTTTGACTAGGGCAGCTATTTAAGCCTCAGACTTGCCTTTGATGGATTTTATTAAGCTACAGAGGTGTTTGGTTATTTCACCGACTAGGTCTCTAACATTCTGGGAATTATTCTTATTACATTTGATCAGATTTTCTTTTTTATAAATCTTTTTGATATTATGGTTTCACCACGTTGGTTTATTTTGGAGTTTGCCCAGCACTTGTTCCTGTGGGTTAAAGCTGCATCTCTGCAGCTGTTTACATGCTGACATAGTGTGACGGAATACGTTTCCATGTATTCAGTGGAGTTAACTGGGTTTGGTGGAGCTTTGAAGGTTGCCACTGTATCAAAATCTTGAAGAAGATCCCTTTTTTCTTTGATCTGGAAGAACATTTTCTAGCATACCAGAGATAGCATCAGATCCCAAAAAGATCCCAAACAGGAGTGAACAAATAAGTTTGATAGATGGATATGGAGGGATCCATTGTGACTGAAGAAGGGTGTTCTTTTTTTTTTTCAATTTTGGTGGCCTGTGTCTTGTTTGGAATGATTACTCTGCTTCTTGATAGAGAAAGCTGAACTGGAATAAATGTTTTTTTCTTGTATTTTGGAAAAGAAGATTGAACATAATCTGAGTAACTCCATGTATTAACTTATTCCTTTCATCCAGCAGTTAAGGACCTCCACAGATGGAGGGGAAAGTACCATTTTCTATCCAGGGGAAAATTTTAAAAACTCATATTTAACATAATCTTGTAAAATCTGAGTCTGTAACCAAGCAAATCTTCTCATGACAGAGACAGTGGCAGATGCTCTGGAAACACCATCAACAGTATCATAAACATATTTCAAAGAAAGTTTGATTTTCTGAGATATAGAAGATAGTTTAGAAGCATGCAAGCTTTAATACCTGAGTGAGGGAGATCAGAAATTAAATTCCTCAAACTGTCAAAAGTAGATAGCAGAAAGTTTGACATGTGGCAGACAATTAAAATTCTGAAGGTCAGAATAGAGGAAGAATAAACTGTCTTACCATACTTATCAAATACTTTTCCCATTGTATCAGAACAGCTAAGGTTATCTTCTGAAAGGAGTTTGGTAGAAGCTGACTTTCATAAGATTTCTTTAGGATCTGCCCTAGGGTTAGAAAAAATTAACTTGTGGGACTTGGGTTCTTTGTATAATTTATCAGACTTCTTTGGAACAGCTTAAATGTCAGGGAAACTGGATGCTGCCTCAAAAGCTTCCTCAAAGGTTGTCGACACAGGAGGAGCAGCTGCAGGTTAAGGTAAATCTACCTGTAATAAATCATAATATCTTTGTTGAGATTCAGACATATCTTTTTGTTCTCACTGAAAGAATTCCGGCATGTTGACAATGGTATTATAACAAGTCTATTCATCAGAAAGAGAATCAGAAGAAAATTGCTTTTCAGAGTCAGAGTTTCCATATAGTAAATAAGGAACATCAGAAACACAGCATCTGTCTAATTTCTGTCCATCTGTCTAGGAGTCAGAATCAGAAACTGACAGGGATTAAAATTTCCTCTTTTTCTGAAGAAGATAATCATTATTCATATCCTAAAAGAATTTCAACTACCCTTTTAACATGTCTAGATAATTACCTCCTTTACTAAAGGAAAACATCTAGATTTATACTTCCTTTTCTAGGATACCCCCCAGAAAAAAAAGAGTAGCTTATCAGACAGTCCCTTTCCAGGGAAAGAAACTTCTCAGTGTGTCTAAGTGAAGGGTCATCTCCAGTACATTCCCTGAAGCTGAAAATAATGGTTCCCCCTTACCTAAAAAAGGGCAGTTGGACAACCACTGAGGATGTGCCTGTGCCCTGGTCCTTAGTGGTGTCTTAAAACCTGCAAAAGCATCACAGACCTTCAAAGCAGACACCCAAAAAACCTGCACCTCCCATCACAAACCAGACAACACATAAAACACAAAATCAGTGTGCCACACAATCACAGCCCTTAAGGCGAAATAACATACCTAACACACTAGTAATAGGTGACTCTATAGTCAGGCACACTTACGTCCCACTCACTAGGCTGAACAAGGAGAAGGTTACTGTTAGCTGCCTGTCGGGAGCCAGAATCCGTCACATAACACAAGCACTTGGGTCACTCCAGAACAAGTACAAATATGACTCTGTCATTGTTCATGTTGGTGTGAATGACCTAAGACGTACCTCCCTGGACTACATGAAAAGAGACATGGAAGAGCTCTCTGATCATGTAGCCCAGGCAGGTATGACCCTGACCCTGAGTAGCATCCTGCCCTCACCAAGAATGATACCGCAGTATAAAGAAAAAATGATCAATTTCAACAATTGGCTAAGCTTCTGATGTCATTCAAAGGGGATCCAGTGTCTGTCAGCCTGGGACGACATGCTCGACAGGCCTCGTTGCTTTGCAAGAGACAGCTTGCACCTGTCACCCCTAGGCTTTCGAATACTGGCCAAGGCTCTTGCTGCATCCATAGTGCCTTTTTTAGGCAAGGCTCCAAAGTCAAACCCACCTCCGTAAACAGCACAAATAAAAAAATGAGGGTTATGCTACTCAACGCCAGGAGTTTAAATCTCAAAATGCATGAGCTTGAAGCACTCCTCAGTATGAAAAACATCAACATCTGTGCAGTAACTGAAACCTGGTTCAAGGCTTCAGAGAGCACCCCAGCACTACCGGGCTACAACTCATACCACACATTTCGGCCACAGAACATGGACCGAAACACAAAAGGAAGGGATGTATCCATATTCATCAAGGATATCTACACCTCTAGGTTAGTGGCACAGCATGATACCTTCGAGATCATCCATGAGCAACTAACATCAGGCAGATCTGCAATGCAAATTGTGGCCTGCTACAGATCACCCTCCATGACCCAGGACCACCACTCCGCCTTTCTGGAGACAATGGAAAACATGAAGGTCCTACCAAACACCCTGATATTGGGTGATTTCAATTACCCTACCATTAACTGAGAAAACTACTCAAGTACAAACTCTCAGGTCCAGCGCTTCCTGGAATTTATCAACTCAAATGCCCTGGATCAGCTGGTAAACTCCCCTACCAGAGGTGAAAACATATTGGACCTGGTCATCACCAACATGGGCGACAGGTGTTCCACACCGGAGATCAACCCGTCACTGGTTAGATCAGACCATAAACTAATCACTCTGGATGTCCACACCACACCACCACCTCCAACCAAAGAAACTACAGTGAAAAACTTTTCTATAGCAAACTTCACCTTACTTAAGACAGAGGTGGTAAGTTTCACAGCCCCCACACTAAAGGATAACAGTGTCCAAGATGCAGGAACCTTTACAAATGCTCTCTATGAGTACCTACAAGGATGCATGGATTGTGCCATCCCTAGCAAAACCAAGACTCACTCCCCTAAGAAAAGGAAACCAGTCTGGTGGACCCCTGCCATAAACAGGCTATGCAACAGAAGGAGGAAACTAGTTCAGAAAAAAAGCAAATCCCAAGAAGGAAAGACATCCCTGATCAGTATCAGTAAGAAACTAAGGTCCCTCATAAAATCCTCCAAGGCTAATTTTGAAAGAAAAATAGCCAAGGATTCAAAAGATAACCACAAAGCCTTCTTTAGTTATGTCAAGAATCTAAGTGGCAACTCGCAGATATGCTCTGAGCTAGTGCAAAATAGCACAAAATATACTGAACCCACTGATATTGCCAACATCCTGGCAGATAGATTCAGTGCAAACTTCAGCCTCCTCTCACCCCCAAAAGGGTCCACAACAATACCGGAAAAGTGTAGTGTCCTGGAAATCACAGACGCACAGGTGAAAACAGCACTTTCAAAAGCCAAAAGCACAGCGTCAATGGGGCCAGATGGTGTCCCAGGCTGCGTCTTGCACAAACTACAGAACAATCTAACCCCCCACCTAACTGCACTTTTCAACCTCAGCCTCTCCACAGGCTACATGCCCATAGAATGTTGCACAGCAATGGTTATTCTGCTCCACAAAGGATGGGCCACAACTGACCCTGGTAACTATTGCCCCATAAGCCTGACTAGCCTGGTCTGCAAGGCTATGGAGTGCATCATCATGGAACTCATTAACAAAGACATTGGGAACCTCAAAACACTTGACCTGGCCCAGTTTGTCTTTGTTAAGGGCAGATCATGCCTACTAAACCTGGCTGACTTCTTCGAGACAGTCACCAAGGCCATAGATGAGTGAAAGGTAGATCACACAGCCTACCTTGACCTCGCCAAGGCTTTTGACACCATTCCCCACTTGGGAATTATAGGAAAAACTCACCACCAGCCTGAACATAAACCCCTACGTCACAAGATGGGTTGCCAACTGGCTTACAGACAGAACTCACACGGTAAGAATATCGGGCTCCAGGCCCGACTCTAAACCAGTCACAAGTGGTGTCCCACAAGGCTTGGTCCTGGAACCCCTCCTGTTTGGCATATACTTCTCAGAAGTACAGGCAAACACAGGAGGACTATGGTTAACCAAGTTCGCAGATGACTGCAAACTGGGAGCCATAATTGACTCTCCAGCTGACACGGACATTCTCCAAAAGGGCCTTACTGAGATGGACACCTGGTGTCAAAGTCATGGTCTCAAGCTAAATGACAAAAAATGCATAGTCATCCCATTAGGGAAAAACAAAACACCCATGAATTACCACATAGGTGGCAGCCCCCTTAATACAGAAGAGGTAATAAGAGATCTGGGGACCCAGGTAGATAGTAATCTCTCCTTTGACAATCATATTGCCAAAGTAGTTAGGAAATCCTTCTATGTAACCTAATTGCTAAAGGGTTTGCATCTAGAAATAAAGAGGTTATAGTGCCCCTCTACTTGTCACTCATCAGTCCCATCATAGAGTGCAATGTCTTGTTTGGGATGTACCTCACAAGACACTTCCAACAGCTGGAAAGACCACAAAAGTAAGTCGCAAAGAGGATTACTGGCCTCAAACATATGTCCTATGCAGGCCGACTGGAAAAACTCCAGCTGTACTCAGTGGCATATTGCTTACTCAAAGGTGATCTCTGCCTGACTTACAAAGCCATGTTCAACTCAGAATTGATGGACATGCTCCACCTAAAGAAATCCAAGTCACTGTGAGCCACTCGCTCTAGTGAGCTAAACCTCGCCACAACAATAAATAGAACATGCTGGAGGGATAGAGTCCTGTCACAGATACTCCCCATGCTTTGGAACAAAATTCCAAACTACATTAGGCAGAGCTCCTCATTAACACTCTTCAATAGAAACTTGACGAGTGGATAGGTAACAGAAAATACACCCCTGGGATCACTTCACTGGCTCTTCTTGACAGAGGCTCAGTTAATTAATCAGTGGGGCAGCGAAAGCTGACACACACTGGCTAGGCTTATAAATGTCCTCGGGCAGATAGCCTAGTACCTACCTATGAACCTATAAGAAGCAATACCAGAAGGATCTGGAGAAAAATATGTGAGGTCCAAGGAACGACTGATAGCCACAACAGAGTCATCCATCTGTGGCTGAGGCAAGGAGGAAGCTGAAATAAAGACTGAAGCTGCCTAGATAAAGTTTTTCTGTTTGTTGCTTTAGAAGGGACTGATAAACTTACCAAGACCCAGGCTCCTTTCCTTGCTGTAAAAGGTGTCCCACAAGTGGATAATGGAGCCAAGGAGAATGGAAGATGCCACCTGACTAAAAATGCAGTTTTAGAGGTAAAATTGTTAAGTAACAATCACCAAAAGACACATGCCCTGGATCCTCACAAAATGTTTATGCATTAATAGAACATGTTTCCTCACAAAAATAATGTACAGCATGAAAAACAACACAGGAACTCAGGACCAGCTTATAGCTGAGAAACGGTGGTTAGAGGAGTTTAGAAATGTTGGTCATTCTTCCAAAAATGAAAATAAACTTTGTCGTAAAATTGCGCCAGACTACTCTAGAAAGAAGATTTAACCCCTTTACGCAAAAAGTCCCAGAGAAAGGCCTGACAGTAAAAATAAGTTTTGAGGTAAAAATTCTGTGACAAACATTCAAAAGGGCAAAATGCCCTAAAATTGATTTATAAGCCAGAGTAAAATATATTTGCTTGTAAAATGTAGGTGTGGAAATTAATCCTCAATAGGAAATTCCTCTGCCCAGCCTTATTGAAGGTGTGGAAATGAATCCTCAATTGGAAACTCCTCTGCCTAGCCTTGTTGAAGTGCTAGTCAGCCACCAATCACCTGAAACCCATGAAGGACAGCACTTTTTCCAGCAAGGAGTTTCTGAACATTTGGAGCCCTAGCCACTGGTTTTATTCTGCATCTCTCATGCAGAGGGGTGATTAGGACATGTAGAAGGAGACTTAAAGCTTTTAAAGCTGGCCAGCTAGTGTGATGCTTGGCTGGACATCCCATATATCTTAGGTTACTCTAGCAGTGATCTAATGACGAACACGACAGAAACCAAATTATCAATTATTATATTATCTCAGTTAGTGAGTGCACTTTTTGATTATTGGTTTTATATTTCTGCACTGTTACTACATCTAAAGACGCTGCACTATATACACAGTATTAAGGTCACCTCTCTGAAATGTTTTTAGGTTTTACAGATACTGCAGTTTGGAATTATTCATTTAGACTAATTTTCACTGTAGCAGTTACTATACCCAGATCGATTGGTTAGGCTGTCTGCTGCTCATTGCTGTGGTTAATTAGGCAGAAGCCAAGTTAGCCTACTGGGTAAAGATGTCTGATTTAAATAAGCCACCTGTTACTGATTACCCTTTTCTCTGCTACATATCTCTGTCACTTTTATTTTTCTGTTGTTATACATGGAAGTACTACAATAGTCACATCTCATATTCTTGTATCCTTTAGCCATGTAACATATTGTCTCCATTTCCTAATCCAATCTATTATGCCTCTCTTTCTTATACCAAGAATTAAGGTATTAAGATATAATTTTTTCTTATAACCTTTTGTCTGCAATGGTCATGATGGATTGTTGGTCAGCTTTTGCTTCTTTTGTAACCAGTCTCATAGCACTAAGTATTCTGAGACAGTGATGCAACTGCTTCATGCTTACTGAAAACTCCTTACTAGCAATTCACAATAAATTCATATGCATACTGAATTTGGAGGTGACTTCCTCACCTCAGAACACATTTGGTAAGCATACATGCACACAAACACCTATGGACACACACACACACACACACACACACACACACACACACACACACACACACACACACACACACACACACACACACACACACACACACACAAATGCACAAACATGCACACACATGCGCACACAACACAGTGCATGTACACTAATCCAATTTTCATTGAGGTTATAAAGAGAACAATGTATAAGCCTCCTAGGCTAAAGACAAATAAACTTCAACTACTTGTTGCTAGTACACATTCCTCGAAGAGTCATAAGGGTACAGAGTCCAAGTCATTAAGACCCACTAAGACTGCATCTGCCAATAGTAATACTTTAGTAAAAGGTAACTGTATTGTAAGACAGATGGATATCACCTCTACCAGTATAGATAAGAATAGGGTGACATTCAGCTGCCTTTCCAAACCTGGGATCTGGGATGTAACAAAGGCGTTAAGAACCATCCATCCTGAAAAATATGATTATGAGCTGATAGTGTCCCGTGCATGTGTGAATAGGTTTAAGCTCTCTACTCAGTGAAATATGCAGAAAGCTAGGATTGAGCTTGCTATGCATGTGTCTAAGACAAGCAAGACACTGGTCTTGAGTAGTATTTTGCCATCACCTAGAATAATGCGAAGACTCAAATGCATTTTTGCGGGATACAGTACGTGTCAGCTTGGGATGAAATGCCTAGCGAGTTTTCTTGCTTTGCAAGGCATGGTCTGCACCTCTTTTACTAAGGCTTTCACATATTGGCTACAACCTACATTGCTCTCATGTTGCCTTTTTAGGTAGCACCCATTTTCTGGACATTCCAACCTAGCAAATTCTGAATTTTAACACATTAAATTGGCTCTACACAACAGCAGATGCCCATATAAAAAATGCCCAAATGTGCGGCTCTTCTAAAACTTGAACACATTCACATATGTGTAACTACAGACATGGTTTCAAAACAATAAAAGCAGTCTCTCTATTCCTGGTTTAAGTGTTTATCATGTCATTAGACCTACTGCCAATTATGGGATAGTGCCAGTATTTGTTAAGGATATCATCACCTCATGAAAGGTTGTTTGGGGGATCAAATGTGAACTCCATGATGCCCATATCACCCTAATCCATATTAATTATGTCTTCATAGTTAGGTATAGAACACCCTCTGTGTCACATTCTGAGTGAGATAACTATCTCAAAATCTTAGCTGAAATTTCCATTATACCTAACATCTTTATACTAGAGTGCTTCAAATATTCATCAATAAACTGGATGACCTACACTGGTAGTGACATGCCCAGTGTTTCCTTGACATTATAAATGCTAACTCCTTTGTACAAGAAGCTAACCAACTTAGTGAGTCCCCAATACCCTTAATCTTACCCTCACAATATGCCCACTTTTTGCACACCTCCATATGTATCATCTTCCCTCAAATCATAAATCAATCATTTTTTCATTAAAACTGGTGGCAATTCTCCTGCAAATACAGTTGTATTTAGGGACTTCTCAAAATCATACCATTGTCAAGTTACTTATAACTCTAATTAATTTCACTGCAATCATCATCCTGTGGATCCCATTGCTAAAGCCCTGCCTATGCCTCTGGCTTATAACTCCACTTAAATAATTGTGTCGATAAGGCAGTCCCTATCTACACCAAATGTAATGAGAATTTTAAAAACAAACCACTATGGTTGAATAGGTTTACTATTAGAATTCCAAAACTGCTTTGGTCGACCGGCATGTGGTCAAAAGGCAGTTTTCATGTGGGCAGAATTCTGAACTAAAATACATTGACTATACCACAGCGAATGCATAATGTAGTTCGAGTATTTGAGTTCAACATTGTGCAGGGAGATCGTGGTTCAGTGAGGAACAGAGAATTAGCCCATTTCCTCACTGTAGTGCGATCTCGGAGTTGGTATATTTAATTTGCAGAAGGGCATAGTCCTCCTGCAAAATAGTACAATTAACGTACCGTTGACTGTAGAGAGCAATGGTACATTAATGTGCATAGCATGGATGACTGATGACACCTTCTGCTATGTCGAATACATCAAACTATGGATGTAGATGTATTCATTTTCGCATTGGTTATTGTTTTGAAATTTCCGAATTCAATATTTCGGGTTGACATTCTGACTGGTTGACTGATGCACTTTCGGAATGTTGACAGTAAACCGGTTGAATATCTGTATATGTAAATAAATTATACAACATATAAAAAGAAATTACTTAATTTTTATGAGGTCTCATTCTATGTATATTGAGATCACACTTAAGCAAACTAGTAAGCTGCTTAAGGGAACCATTAGGAAGCTGAAAACTGAATATGAACTTAATATAGACACTAAAACCAAAAGTAATTACAAATCTTTATAATGAAGTTAAGAACAAATGCCCAACAGTGTTCAGAACTAGTGCACAATAATACATTTCACACTGACTAAAAAACAGTATTGACATCTAGGAACAAAGTTCAAGCTATAAATTAATTTGCTATTCCTGTCTTAACTTACAGTTTTGGAGTGATTGACTAGCCCCAAAAGGTGTTGGATAGATTAGACAGGAAAACAAGAAGGATGCTTCATGCGTATCAAATGATTTATAACAATCATTGCATGTCAAGCTTATATACTGCCCATTCCAAAGCAGGTATGGGGCTCCTTGAAATTGATTATATGGACAGATCTGCAATCATGGGACTGCATACATATTTGCTGATATCACAAGACCCAAACATAGTGAAAGTTTTGAAACATGAGAATAAATCTAAGATGACTTCCCTTCTTAGTCTAGTAGAAGCATATTGGTGCCAAGCGGGAATTGAAATCAGAGCAGAAGTAGATAAAAATCTGGCAGTGAATGTACCAAAAAACAAAAGAAAGAATATAATGTGAAGGACCTGATGAGAAGGCAAGAAATGTGGAAAATGCATAAATATAGTTGCAAATATAGAAAACTCTTGTAACAACCTCATGTAAATCAGGATCGAACACAGGAATGGTTAAGGAGAGGTGAATTCAAATCAAAAGATGAAAGGTTAATATTGGTGACCCAAGATAGTGGACTACATACACATTGGTTTACAAAGTCCATTGAACAAGTGGGAGAAACAGACAAATGTAGGTTTTGTAAAACAGAATTGGAAACAGTTGCACACCTTGTTGCTGGTTGTGACATACTAAAGGCAGAAGGACTGTATACCCAAAGGCATAATAATGTGGCAAGACTGTTGCACTGAGTTTTGTGCAAACATTATAAGATTGAAGTAGCTGAAAACACTGAAAACATGAACCACAAAGCATCATAGAAAATGATGAAGTCTACATTACATGGGATCACCCATTATCAACAGTTCAAAAGACAGATGTGAGAAAACCAGATATAGTGGTCCATGAAAAGAAGACAAAAGTAGCACTGATCTTTGAAATTGCTACACCCAGTGACTACATTGTCTTGGATAAAGATGGATACAGAGAGAGAGAGACACACACACAAAGTCATAAAATATCAGGATTTGCAGGCAGAAATGAGGGCAATGTAGAAGAAAGATGCCCAGACAGTTACAACAGTAGTAGGTGCAACAGGTCTTAGAAAAAGAATCTACAATTGTATTTAGATATGTTACCAATAAATGTAACTCCATAGAAATTGCAGAAGGAGTCATTACTGGGCACATTGCAGGTGCTGGAAAGAGCACTTCTAGCTGACATCAAAGAGTGAACAATACTAATTTCACAAACTTTACTCATACTTTGATTTAGGAATGGGGTCCATTCCCATTCATGGTATTTGAAACCCAAAAGATTTGGAGAAATTAAATGAAACAAAAAGGATATAGCTAACATAATTTTAGCCACCCTCAGTTATAGCTATTTCACAGATTCCACAGTCACAGCCACTTGCCTTTAATCACTGTGAAACAAGTCCTGTCATCTTCTCAATAGACAACTACTTCTCATCCATTGGTCCAGATAACATTCTAGATTGCTGGACTATCAATTTCAAACATGGTCTATCTAAACCTGCTAAAAACACTTGCAGATAAACTACTGAAAATAACAAAAGAACAGCCAAGGAGTGCTAAAAAACCCCAGGTGTTTATTGTAAGCGCTTTCTTTCATCCACATTATACAATGAACTTCTTCAGACAAAAACCTACCCAACATTCAATGCCTTATATAAGACACTTAATTAGTTAATAAATCAATTAGCAAACTATCTTGAATTAATCTGTGTGTTGTAAAAAACAATTGCAAGATGAAGTTTAAAATGTTGTCAAGCACAAAGAAATTTAACATTATGACTTCTTATATAGCACAAACAAAATAAACCAAATATCATACTGAAATGTAAATATTTTCTCACTGTATACATAAACAATGAAATGGTGAATAAGCAGCTTCCCCTTCCTATCAAAATGTTAAGCTAAATAGGTAAAAAACTTTGCCCCTTTTTTTAAAATAGCATATTTATTTATTTATATTTGTTGACCGGGAGTGACCGACTGGACGTAGGTCCATTTTCAGTGGAGGCCCGGGGAGAAAAGCTCCACAGTTAAAATAGACAGTAGTTACATTGGATTACATAGCGATTAACAATTTACATAGCAGTTACTTACAACATATGTACAGATGAAGAACATAGTACATCAGTAGACAACTAGAATCTTTATCTGTGAAGTACATAACAGACATTAACAAATGTTACAAGAAAGTTCCTGCTGTATAATAAGTACTGGCTTATGAGCATCTGAGCTTGCTATAATCAAGGTAGTTAGTGGACTGGAAAGAAAGGTAGTGGTTGGATGGGGAGGGTGATATTAGAGTGGGAGTTGCAAGGGCATAGCCAGCATGTTTTTAGGTGCACGTTTAGTAAAGTTTTGAAGTGGGTGCATGATGGTATGGAGGTAATTGTGGGTGGGAGGGAGTTCCATAATTTGGTTATGGTGCAAGAGAATAGTGCTTCACCAGCAGAGTTACTGGCTTTAGTGATCTGCAAGTGATTTTTGTTGCTGGATCTTAGTGGTCTGGTGGTGCAATAGGGTTGGAGTAGATTCTGGAGGGATGGGACATTTAGTGGATGATTTACTAGTTTGTGGGCGAGTGAGAGTTGATACCACTGAAGGAGGTGAGGGAGTTCAAGCCAGCCCAGTTCAGCAAGTGAGAGACAGTGGTGACTACGGTAGGATGCCCCTGTGGCGAATTTGGCGATTTTGTTGTAGCAGGTCTCTAACTTGTTTAGATCGCATTGCCTTAGGTTGGTATATATTGTACAGGCATTAAGTAGGGTGGAGATAAGGTGGGAATTTGCTATTGAAATCTTTGCTGCTTTGGTGAGAAGTTGCTTATTTCTGTATAGCGCTCCTAGTTTTTGTGGACTTTTTTTATGGTCAAGGATATGTGAATGTCAAATTTTAGTTTATTGTCTATTTCCACTCCTAGCAATTTGGTGTGTTCAGTTGGGTATATAGTGGTGTTGTCTTTTGCTGTGATGTTAAACTGAAAGTTGTTTTGAGTATGTTTGGTGGGTTGGAAGATGAGTAGTTTAGTTTTGTTTGGGTTGAGTATTAATTGGGCATTGGATAACCAAGTTTCAACAGAGGAAAAGGCTTCCTGTGTGACTTTTTGCAGTTTGGGTAGGGACTGGGCTGAGCAGATGATGGTTGAGTCATCTGCCTATTGTATGAGTGTGCCATGTTTGGTGGTAGAGGCTAGTTTATTGGTGAAAACAGAGAAGAGTAGGGGTCCAAGGATGGATCCTTGGGGAACCCCTATGGAGACAGGTAGTTGGGGAGATATGTCATTCTGCCATAGAATGGATTGTTGGCTGACAGACAGGTAACTCTGAAACCAGTTTGTGACTGATTGTGAGAAGGATAGGTTATTGAGGACAGAGATAAGTTGTTTGTGTGGGACCATGTCAAATGCTTTAGATAGGTCTAGGAAAGTAGCAGAGGAGAGATAGCCATTGTTTTTATTCTGAAGGATAGTGTTAGTAAAGGTGAGTAAGGTAGTGGTGGTGCTATGGTTTGGTCGGAAACCATGCTGAGTACTGGAAAGGAGGTTGTTAGTAAGGAGGTAGTCTGAGACCTGAGAGTGTATGCATCTCTCTAGTATTTTGGAGAGTGGAGAGAGAATAGCTATGGGGCAGAAACTGGTTAGTTCTGTGGAGGGTCCACCTTTGTGGAGGGGAATTATATGTGATACTTTCCACAGTGTGGGAATGTAACTTTCTGACAGAGATCGGTTAATCAAGATGGATACTGGGTAGGCCAGAGCATCAGCTGCGATTTGTAGGTATTCACTTGGGAGGTTGTCTGCTGCTAATCTGGTGGGCTTAAGTTTAGTTAAGAGGTTTTTTATGCTGGAGGTAGGTACAGGAGAAAAAGAGAAGGCAGTGGGGAGATTACTAGTTGAAGGTGTGGGTTGGAAGGGAGGGGGGTTGTGTTGTTTAGCTAGTGAGAGTATGGTTTGTGTGAAGTGTGTGTTGAATGAGGTAGCAATATTTTCTGAGGAGTGAGGGATGTTAGGAGGAGGGGTACTGACTTTACCTGGGTGGAGGATGGAGTTTATGGAGGACCAGAATTGTTTGGGGCTGTGTTGAGAGGAGTCTAGGGCAGACTGGTAGTATTGGAATTTGTCCTGCTTTATTAGCTTTTTGACTCTATTGCTTAGTTCTAGGAATTTCTGTCTAGTTGATGGGGGTATTGGTTTTGCGCCAGTACTCCCAGGCTTTATCCCTGTTTTTCATTTCTGACTTAGTGGTTTTCTCTAGCCATGGGGAGGGTTGTGCTTTGATTTTGGAAAGTCGTATGGGGGCATGGTAATTAAGGATGCTCAGGAAGGTAGTATTAAAAAATTCAACTGCATCATCAAGACTGAGGTACTTTAGAGGTTACATTCTTTGAGGGATGAGATGAATGTGAGTGGGTTAAAGTTTAGTTTTTTACATATTTGATGGTAGATGACAGGTTTAGCTTGGTATAAGTATTTTTTGAGTAGGAATGTTGGGGAGTGATAACTGAGGCTATCTGATAAGCAGCCTGTTCTATATGACTGGGGGCTCTTACTGATTAGTATCCAATCCAGGGTAGTGTGCTTGCTGGAGTTTTTATTTATCCTGGTTGGTGACTGGAATAGTTGGGTGAAGCCATGAAGGTTTACATGATGGGTTGGATGGTTCCCAGAACAGGATTGCCAGTCAACATTGAAATCACCTAAAATGATAGTTTATTGGGGGAGATGGTGGGTAGACCAGCTGAGGAGGTTTTCTAGTGGAGGGATGTTTTGGCCAGGTGGGAAGTAGCATCCAATTATGTTGATGGTTTTGTTTTGGTTTATTTTGAGGCTGGTATATATTATTTCTTCATTGCCTATTTGTGGAGCTGATGATTTTAAGATCTGGATGTTTAGATTCTGTTTAAATATTATAGCTACACCGCCACCTTTCTTGTTTAGCCGTAAAAATAAATAATATATATATATATATATATATATATATATATATATATATATAATACTATTACTTAGGATAAATGGTAACCATCATAACTTAAGTTAAATGAGTGGATACATAAATACACATTTCATACTGCCTCTTACCTATCCAATGATTTTAACTTTAGAATGCATTTAATTGAACTGAATTCATTCATTCCTTGTGGAACATGGGCATTAGTTCTTAACTGCCATAATAGTTCGCATTTTTCCAACTTCAGTTCCCAAGGTCCACCTCTAATATTTTTGCTTATTTGATCCATAATCTGGTACTGATTTTTGTAAATCCTTTGTTTAAGTGCCCGTTCTGTTTTCCCTATATAAAATAATTGGCACTGCTGGCATAAGGCCTTTTAAGAAATAATGGACATTTTAAGCCCATCTTGTGGAAGGGCTATATCGAAATAGTACATGATTCAGCTGCGCAAGATATAGATTCCAATAATCTTCCCATTCAGTTCGATCCTAGACTTAGTTTTTTAACTACCTACTCCATGGATGCAGGAAACATTAAGGATATTATTATCAAAAACTGGGCCCTTATTATGGGAGATAGCACTGTGCATAGAAACTTGGTAGGAAAACCTAGTATAACATATAGAAGAGGCCCACATTTGAAGAACATATTATAATGCCACAGCATAATACCTAAAACTAATTAGGGTATGAAGAAATGTGGCAAATGCCATCAATGCCAATTCATAAAGGTAGGGAACAGTTTTAGTAAACACAATAAGATCTACAGTGTTAAAGGAAGATTTAATTGAGACAACAGGTGTAGTTTACCTTGCCCTATGCCAGCAGTGCCAATGATTTTATATAGGAAAAACAGAACAGGCACTTAAAGGATTTATGAACACCAATACCAGATTAGTAAAAAGTCTACCACTAATGCTTTGGCAAGGCATGTTATAGATGATACTTCACATAAATTCCATTTTATTATTATGGATCAAATAAGCAAAAATATTAGAGGTGGACCTTGGGAACTGAAGTTGGAAAAATGCGAACTATTATGGCAGTTAAGAACTAATGCCCATGTTCCACAAGGACTGAATGAATTCAGTTCAATTAAATACATTCTAAAGTTAAAATCATTGGATAGGTAAGAGGCAGTATGAAATGTGTATTTATATATCCACTCATTTTACTTAAGTTATGATGGTTACCATTTATCCTAAGTAATAGCATTTTATATATATATATATATATATATATATATATATATATATATATATATATATATATTATAGATTCCCTTTAGAATATCGAATTACTGAAAGCTCGAAATTCATAATCTTGAGCTCAGAATCTCGAGTTTTCAGTAACTCAAAATTGTAAAGGGAAGCTGTGAAAGTAAAAAAAAAAGAAATGTACTTATGTGTATGCAGGGAGCTAGGTCCCCCTGCATTGTTCCTGGTGTAATATGTGAGTTGTGTGACCGGACATTAGCGGAGAAGTGGACATTCTCCCATTGTGCGCTTATGCATATAGCGCAGAACAGGAGAATTCCCTTTTCTTCGCTGAAGTGCGATCTCGGAGTTGGTATATTTAAGAAGGGGGGTTGTGGGGGGTGCAGGAGGGCTTGCCCACCTGCAAAAACCTTAGAAAAATGTTTTTCAGTTGTTTATGTTTCCCCGCAGAATTTTGAATTACTGAAAACTCGAGATTCTGGCTTCGAGCTTATGAATTTTGAGTTTTCAGTAATTCGATCTTCTGAAAGGGAACTATATATATATATATATATATATATATATATATATATATTGTTCCCCTTTACGATCCCGAAATACATGTAAAATATCAAAAGTGCATAAGCGCGAATTCGAATAGCTCGAATCCGCACTTATGCAGTGTAGCAATGGGACGGGAAGTGTTTGGCTGGGAAGTGAAGGTAAGTGAGTGTATGTGAGTTTTACAGTAAGTTGTGCATGTGGGTTAGGGTAGGGAGGTTGTGTTTGTGTGTGTGTGTGTGTGTGTGTGTGTGTGTGTGTTTGTGATGTGTGTGTGTGTGTGTGTGTGTGTGTGTGTGTGTGTGTGTGTGTGTGTGTGTGTGTGTGTGTGTGTGAGGGAGTGTGGAATGCCTGCATGTGAGTGATGCATTTCTTAACTGTTATTGCCATCTCTGAGTTGGTATATATAAGAAGGGGTGTATGGGGGGGGTGCAGGGGGGTTTGCCCCCTGCGTATATGTAGTGTAGGATTGTGTAGTTTGTGTGTTGTGGGTTGAATGGTGCATGTGTTGTGTGGTGTATGGTTTGTGAATGTTCGGGATTTCAGTTTTTCGTGTTTGTTTGTTTCTGGATTGTGGGCTGTTCGACTTTATTGTTTTGAGATACTGAAATTCAAGATTTCAGTATCTCGAGATTATAAAGGGGAACATTACATATATATATATATATATATATATATATGTATATATATATATATATATATATATATATATATATATATATATATATATATATATATTATATATATATATATATATATATATATATATATATATAGATATAGATATATGCTATGTTTTTATATATATGCTATTTAAAAAAAGGGGGCAACCTTTTTCACCTTTTTAGCTTAACATTTTGATACGAAGGAGAAGCTGTTTATTCACCATTTCATTGTTTTTGTATACAATGAGAAAATATTTACATTTCAGTATGATATTTGGTTTATTTTGATTGTGCTATATAAGAATTCATAATGTTAAATTTCTTTGTGCTTGTCAGCATTTTTAACTTCATCTTGTTATTGTTTTTTACAACACACAGATTAATTCAAGAAAGTTTTCTAATTGATTTATTAACTAATTAAGTATCTTATATAAGGCATTGAATGTTGGGTAGGGTTTTGTCGGAAGAAGTTCATTGCATAGTATGGATGAATGAAAGCTCTTACAATAAAGAACTGGGATTTTTTAGCACTCCTCAGCTTTTCTTTTCCTATCTAAACCTCCTACTTAATCTCTTTAATCTAAGCTTCTCCACTGCTTATTCTCCAGAAGTCTGGAAAAAGCCATTGTAATGCCATTACACAAAGGATGCCCAACAACAGACACTAGTAACTATAGATCAATCAGTCTTCCTAGGCTCATATGTAAAGATATGGCATATATTATCTCAGACCTCATTATTCCTGTGAAAATCTGTTAACTCAGGATCCTCAGCAATCTATCTTTGACAAATTAATATCTTCCCTGTTTAACTTCATTAGCTGCTTTGAAAATATCACTGAAGAAGTCAATAGCAGTTATACTATACACAAAGCATTTTTTGACCTGAAAAATGCCATTGGCACTGTTAGCCATGCAGTCATTTTTGACAAATTTTAAATCTAAACATAAATCCTTATGTTATGTAGTGGGTATCTAACTGGTTGTCTGACAGAACCCACTATATATATTTGGTATGCTAATAGTTAGAGTTGAAGTTGCCACTTCTGAAAATAAAAAGATTAATAGTGATGTTATCATGGAGCTTCTTGTTGGCCATCACCAACAAAGCTTCAATTTCTCATACATTTAGGCTAACACTCCTGAAGTATGGTAATCTACGTTTGAAGATGACTGTGAATTTGGAGTTTTTATTCTTTCTTCCATTGCCAACTTTGCTCCAGCATGAATTACACTATGCAAATGTATTTATTTATTATTTATTTATTTGCATTTGTTTACTAGGATGGCCCACTTGGCCATAGTGAGCCCATTTTCAGTGGAGGCCCGCGGTGAAAATCTCCACACAAAAATTAACAATTGTAAAAGAAACAATGCACAATATGTAACATGCAGTATAGTACAATAGATCAGCATGAATGGTACTATAAATAGAAGGGTTGCAGTTGGCAATTTAAAATCAGAGTAATTAATGCTTGTGAAGTTATAAGCTTAAATTTAGATGATCAAATAAATCTGGCAGTACTAGCATTGTAATTAAGTGTTTTGAGAGAGAGAGAGGTATATCACAGCAGTAATAAATGAAGGTGTGGTAATATAGCGGAGGAAGTCAGGGTTTAGGAAGTGCCATTTTGGCACATATGCACTGCCACAGAAAGGAAAGGTGCTGTCTCAGGTACATTTTAAAGAGAGCTGGATGGCTGGTACTCCTAATTGATGGTGGGAGGGTATTCCATAGTTTTGCAATACTAAAGAGTAGAGCATCTGACCAGCTGAGAGGTTTGGCTTTTCTACATTCAGGAGCAATTGGTTTTCAGATTGGAGAGGTCTATTTGGATGGTACTGTGTAAGTAGAGAAGAAAGGGCAGGGCAATTTGATGGCTTGTATATACATTTGTGTGCAGTGGTTAATTGTAAATATGAAAGATAATGTTGGAGTTCTAGCCAATTTAGTAGGCATAATGATGAATAGTGATGAGAGGAATATTTTGCATTAGCAATTTTATTGTAGCAGATGCCAATTTTGGATTTCAGAGAGGACTTGATGTTGAAAAGAAGAGGGGCACCATATAGAAGAGATAGTAGAAAAGGTCGAAGCTAGTGAGTTTTGCAGAGAAGTTTAGGAAGTATTTGTGTCTATATAGGATGCCCAGTTTTTGAAGTGTTTTTAATATTGCTGTGAAAATGTAGGTCAAATGTTAGGTTTTCATCTATGATGACATCTAATAGTTTTGTATTTGGAACAAATTCAATGATAGTGTTATTTTGAGAATGAATAGTAAATTCATTTTTTAGGGTGGTGTTTTTTTAGGGGTAAATAGCACAAGTTTAGTTTTGTTGGCATTTAAGGCGAGATGATTGTTGGTCATCCAAGTTTTGGTCGAAGTGAAAGCACTTTGGGTGAGTTTCTGTAGTTATGATGTGGACATGGCAGCGCAGATGATGGTTGCATCTTCTGCATATTGGATGACAGTACCTTGACTAAGAGTGGTGTGGAAGTTGTTGAAGAAAATGCTGAACAGAAGGGGCCCAAGTATGGATCCTTGGGGAAGACCTGTGGTTGTGTTAAGAAATGAAGAGAAAGAATGTTGCCACTTAGTAGATTGTTGCCTATTTGTGAGGTAGTTTGAGAACAAATTTAGGGATGAAGGAGTGAAGAAACACATTTTCCAGCATCTCAGGCCCTGTTAACTTTATCAATGAAGGATATTATAGCTATAGTAGTACTGTGACCAGGCCTAAAGCCATGCTGAGTAGGAGAAAGGATTTGGTTATGAAGCAGATAATTAAGCAGTTGAGTGTGAATGCATTTTTCTAAGATCTTAGAGATAGGTAAGAAGATAGCAATAGGTTGAAATTTGGAAATGCTAGTATTATCGCCACTTTTATGGAGTGGGAGAATATATGCTTTTTTCCAGATTGATGGTACATGGGATTCCCGAATAGATCTGTTAAGAAGTATTCTGATATGGTAGCAATAGAGCTGGCTGATATTTGTAGGAATTCTGGAGGTAGGTTGTTAGAGGCGTTGGTGCTAGGTTTGAGTTTAAGAAGCAGTTTTTTTATAGTGGTGGTAGGTATAGGTGAGAGATAAAAGCTGGGTAATGAGGAAGTAGAGGTATTTTGTGAAGATGAATCTGAAGGGGTGAGGTTAGCATGTGGAAAGGTGGCAGTGAGGTTAGCTATGGTGTTAATGAAATATGAGCTAAAGACCGAGGCTATATCAGTAGGTGTTTTATCTAGATTTGAACAAGGATTATTATTTGAGCCTGGATTTAGTAAGGAACAGATGGAGCTCCAGAAATTTTGGGGGCTTTACTTATGTTGCTTTTGTACACTATGGTTGTGTTTTTTTGTTCTTATTTTTGATGACTAGACTTTTTACATGATTACAAAGCTATTTATATCATGTGAGGTCAGTGGTAATTTTGCTTTTTTGCCATGATTTCCATGCTTCATCCCTGGCAGTCATGAGTTGCTGAGTGGGTTTAGTAAGCCAGCTGGCATCATTAGTTTTTACTCTCTTGTAGTGGAGTGGGGCTAAAATGTTTAGGATTCTGAGAAATGTTGAGTCGAAGAACTCGACAGCCTCATTGAGGGTGAGGAATTTTAGTGCATCGCAATTGATGCTTTGTAAAGTTTCATTAATGGTGGTTAAGCAGAAATAGGATAGGTCTCTAGTTTGTTTGTATTGGTCTTTAATTAGTGTTGGGGTAGTTTTATGTAGTATAAAGGCAGGTAGGTGGTTACTAATTTTGTTATGGACTCTCCCTAAGAAGGAGATTCTATATGGATTAGAGACTGTAATCCAGTCCAGACTGAGCCATTGTCATTGATTTTGTTGGGTCTGGTTATGTTAGTGGTTAGCTGGGTAAAGTTAAATAGGCTGATGTTGGTGGAAGGGTGTTGGTGAGAGATATCACGATAGTTAATATTAACATCTCCCAGAATGAATGTTTCATTTTTTTGCATTATTTGTTGTCCAGGCAAGGATTTCTTATAGGAATGTTGTTTTTTGGGGGAATTCATAGGACTACAATACAGAGGCTTTTACAGTTATTCGTTTTTAGGAAGGCTGTTAATATTTGGGCTGTGGAAAACTGTGGAATAAACTTAGTATATGGAACTGTAGTAAAAGCATTTGGATATATCAGATCAATACCTCCACCTTTTTCATGTAGTCTATCTGATCTTAGACAAGCAAAGCCAGGGGGTAGAAATTTGGTGTCTTTAACGTATGATTTTAACCAAGTCTCAGTAGCAGCTAAGATATCTGATTTGTTGTGAGCTATCCAGGCATGTAATTGTGGGAGTTTGTTTCTGATACTTTGAAGGTTAAGGGTAGTGAAGTTTAAAGATTTATAGGAGTTAGGGGGTTGGGAGTGGAGGTGATGGGATGTGGGTTTAGATGTATGTCTCCACATTGGGGTAGGTTGGAGAATGTATGTGGGAGAGTGGGTTGATAGATCCTTTTTGTTTTGTAGTGATAATCAAGAGCAAAGCAATGATTATGGTCTCAAATTAAATGCTAAAATATGTAGTATAGTTAAAGTTGGTAAACAAAACTTTTTCCCACACCATATTGGTGACACAGACCTCCAACCAGACATTGTTGTAAGGCCTACTCTTGTTGCTGATTTATCTTTTGACCAGTATGTCTCTGCAGTAGTTTAGAAAGCCTATCTAGCTCATCTAATTTCCAATTACATCCCATCTAGAACCCATGAAGTTGTAATTCCCTTTTGTGCACATCTAATTAGACACAATATTGATATATAACTCTCCCTTTGGCAAGTTTTTGTCTGAACATACAACTCAGCTTGAGAGACAAAAGATGTTCTTAAGTGGCCTCATAACTCTTTCTTATCAGGCCAAACTGGAATTTATCTCTCTGTATTCAAGTTTCTAATATACTCCTTCTTGTGGATTTATGTCTAACTTTTTGAACCATGACATAACTTCCTCTCTTTGATTTTCTATGACTTCAAACTACTGCTCATTCTTCAAATGCCTGCTTAAGCAAAATAAACCTTCATCAACAGATAAATAAGACACATTGACATGATAAAGTCCTATCCCAATATACCTCATATCTCTGGAACAAACTTCCAGTACATGTTAAGCAGAGTAGCACTCTTGCCACCTTTAAGAAAAACCTAAACAATGGGATGGGTAGACTCAAATTATTCTTTTGTCTACCTTGTATAACTCTCCTTGAGGCTTTATGCAACTTCTGAACATGGGTTTGGGCTTGTAATGATTTGCAGATTTATTGCCTAGTAGTTGTCTATGAAATTCTGAGCCAATAATCTAAATTGAAGTTGACCAAAAGTAAAGGGAACCTTAGAATTTCAGAATAATCTATATGGGTCATATTTTAACTTCAGAGATCTTGAAATTAAATTAGAAAGTCAGTGCTGTTATTTATTTGTCAGACAAGTCAGAGCTGCAGAGCTGTTAAGTATTTATCAGATGACAAAAACAAATTTCTATTAAATGCTAAAATATACTATAGTGGAAGTTGGCACCTCTGAAGAATTAAAGAAATGACTCTTATTTATTTTCACACCCACTTAATGAATACATATCACAGGTATACCATCATAAACACCTTTGTATAAGGCTTAATCAAAAAATGTTCTTTAAGTGCCATATATAAAATACTATGTCCAAATCTTTGATCAACTTGAACTTTGATTTAAAATGATAAGTTAACTCATTCCTAAAGCCAGAAAGACCTTTGAAGTTAGCCTGTTAATCCCAAAACCAGAGTATTACTAACCTGTTCTATTGCTCTTCTGTCACAACAGCAGCCTGTGGCAAAAGGTCATAGCCAGGATAAACTATTTCATCCTGTTAGGACACAACAATGAACTTCATTACATACTACTAAAGAAAGTTAACTGGCCACCAGTTGGTGGCAAAATCGCCTTCTTCTTCTTCTTCTTCTTCATGCTTCTAACATTCTAGCACCATAATTGTGAAAAATGTTCCCACTGCAAAAAAAAAAAAAAAAAATCAAGGGACCTTCACTTTTGTGAGGCATCTTTTGTGATTACAATGTGGAAGGTAGCAGAACATTTTTCTCAAAACTTCTGCAGAGTAGAAGCAGCTCCTTTAAGAATGTTGGCTAAGTCATATTATAAGTATATTGCAAATATGGTCATTCTAAGATGGCCACCAGCTAGACTGCACACACTTCAGCTTGCTCCAACTACTAAATTCAAATCTAACCTCATCTAAGGCTACTGCTACAGTGTAAATCTACAAAAAAGCAACTCCTGCGTAATTAAACCTAAGTCGCTACCTGAGTGAAGCTTATTTTTATCTTCTGAGTGTAAAAATAAGAAATGCATACCTTGGATTTGGGTGATGACTAAGCAGTGACTCCTGTACATGTGCCTGGGTCTGCAAGCAGTAAGTAGCAGCTACAAAAAATAAGAAAAGAATCAAGCTTTCACACAACAAAGAAAAATGGACCAAATGGAAACACACACATCCAAAACAAGACTATCTCAAATTGCTTCTCCAGACAAGGAAGTTATTACTAAGAGGCAGAAAACTACCAAATCTCAAGTCGAAGTGTCAAAGAACCAAATGAAACCAAAAACTGATCAATCTTTTGACATGGAGGAACTAAAAGCAGCTTTAATGCCTCTGCAAACAGAAATAAAATCTTTCCCTTCAAAACTTATAGCATTTGGCAATAACTTGGATCAAATAATAATCAGACTGGACAAAAATGAGGCTAGAATACTGAGTAATGAGACAAAGATAGAAGAAATACAGAAAGCTTCTTCCATCACTGAAAATTCAGTCAATGAAATATAACAAAAACTGATTGATCTGAGCAAGGAGAAATAATGTATTGATCAGAGGCATCCCAGAAAAATCTGAACAGTCACAGCTAGCTAATGTAGCAAAGGAAATCTTCAGTCTCCTTCTTGAAAACAAAGAAATATCCCACAAAATTGTTATTGAAAGAATACACCATGCTCTGAGAAAATCTCAGACCCTGGATGCGCTGGATGCCCCCAGACAAATATATGTAAGAATTCTAAATGCTGCATATGCTCAAGAAATAATTCAAGCTGCAAAAAAAAAAGGAAACATATTATATGGAATGGCTGCAAGATAACCTTTGCTCAGGATCTGCCTCTACAGATAAAACAGTTAAGACAAGCTCTTTCACCATACTGCACTTACTTAGTAAGCCAGAACATTAGATTCCAAATGAAATACCCAGCAACTCTGCAATTTCAATACAATGCTTAAATTATGCAGTTAAAAATAAAGAAGAAGCAAAAACAGCTTTTCTCAAAGCCTTTACTGCCATGAAGTAATTATTATTTATTTTTTTTTTTACACAAACTGGCTCCTAATACAAAGATTATATGCTTTTGTCTATTTTTGGCATACTAATTCTCTCAATGACAAGGTAAAATACCTAAAATACCTGTTTTCTGCTTGGATTCATTGTTTTTTATTTGGGCACTCCAACTACAGCTTAGGGAGCATCTCCACACTGTCGCGAATGAACTACATTACCCAGAATCCTTTGAAACCATGAATCAGGAAAATTAAGCACAGCTGAGGTCAAAGGAAAAACTATGGTAGTCATTCAAGCTCATAACATCTAAGAAAACCAGCATTTGCAAATTAAAATGAAAGTAAGACTCTCACATAACAGAATACCTCTGGATTTACATTTTCCTGACTCAAAAAGTGAAGATTCTCGTGTATATGGTGTATGGAAGGTAAATCTAGCCTAGAAATAGTACCACAGGTTAATTGATTACATACAAATGGTAATATATAAGTGCTGCTTTTTATTTCTTGTTCCTTCCTGAATATATACAAGCTGGACTAATAAACTCTTCTGGGTTAGAAACTGTAGCAGCTGCAATAAATACTCAGCCCATACTAGGAAAAGCAAACCATTGTAGTTAGGTTTGTGTTGTTTTAGATAGTTTTAAAATATGCTTTCTTAAGCTTTAAAATAAGTATGCATCAAGTGTAAGCATACCAATCTTGTACAGCAAAGAATATATAGGGATTCTTTGTTTTTCTGTCTCATATTTTCTTTCTTTTTATGATCACAATGCTGTTTTTTTTTTTTGTTGTATATATGCTCGATTCTTACATGATAAATGGACACCCAGGGATATAACTGTAGCAGTAAACACAGACCCAACAAGTAAAATAACTGCTATATATATATATATATATATATATATATATATATATATATAAAAGGAATGTACATATGACCAGCATAAACATGCAAACACTGTTTGACAAAACTATATTAAGGTAAAATCAGTTGTGTATGTTGTTACTCTTCTATGTGTGAGCACAATTAAAACATGATAGTTTGCTTTGTACTATATTTTGATTAGATTGCTATTTGCCTATTAAACTAGATATATAAATTTCAGTTAAAATATGCCCAGCTTAATTATTTTCAAATGAACAAATGGTTAGAATGCATAGCTTTTATACATGATTTGTGCGGGCATGCTGTTATGTGTGATGTTTTATTGCTGGGACTTAGAACGACAGAAACCTTTTGTATTATAGTTTTTAATATTCCTTTTACCTGTCCTTCAGGTAGTAGGCTAGCATGGGTATGCACGGGGTGGGGGGGGTTCTGAAAGGGAGTGATGTCACACTTATATCCACACCATTGATATGTACAATAAATTCTAATAATTTTGAAATGTTATTTTGTCCCTATATATATCCACTTATTCTGAAAGCCAGCCATCTGTGTATTATACCATTTAGATGATCTCCATAGATTCATGGAATGTAAAGGGCTTACAAGATAAGAAAAAAAAGAATCTATTAATGCACTTAATTTTTAAAGCTAAGGCAGAGATAACTTTCATACAAGAAACGCATATGTTGAAAGAGCAATGGGAGAAAGATACAAAAAAAATGGGTGAAATATATTGTTGCTGCTGGTGAGAGTACAGCTTCTAGGGGAGTTGCCATAGTAGTTAAAAAATCTTTTGATGGTAATATATGGAAAGGTAGCTGTAACCCAAATGGTAGATGGTGTTATTTTACTTGTGAAATGCCACCGTTTAAAAAAACTTTCTTAGTCCTGAATGTTTATGTCCCATGTTTGCATCAAATAACTTATCTATACGAGATATATAGAATCTTAGAGAACTATCCTAATTACTTCTATATCATAGGAGGTGACTGGAATATGTTAATTAATCCAGAACTTGATAGGACAAATAAGAATAACAAGCAATCGGTTCAGTTTACTACACTAATAGCTGAAATAATGGAAGATTTTAAGTTAGCTCACCCATTTGAAAACTATAGAAATAGTATAACTACTAGTAAATTCACTTATTATTCACCATATCACACGTCTTGGTCTAGGATAGATGTATTTTTAATATCTGAAATCTTATTAAATAATACAATCACATACAATAGTGAACCTAGGACAATATCAGATCATGCAAAGATAAATATTACACTAAAGTTGGGGAGCTCAGTGCAAGGACCCCAAACAGTTATGAACTGGATGTTAAATACTAACTTACTAAAACTTAAAGATGTTTCACAAAATATCATAGACAGTCTTACTCAAACTTATAACAACCTAGATGTAGTAGATATACCATACAACATTCAATGGCAAGCTACAAAAGCCACTATTAGGGGTATATTAATTCAAAAAGCTGCTTTCTATAAGAGAAAAAGTCATATTAATAAAATCAAAATTAAAAAATATAGAGTCAGAACTGCAAATAAATTATTCACCAGTAGTCAAATGGTTATACTACAAGGACAAGTACATGAAATTCAAGCACAACAGTACTCAATCAATGAAATTAAACTCCTCCACAAATATGATGAATGGGCTCAATCGCCCTCAAAAGCACTAGCAAGAATCATAAACATTAAGAATCCTCCTACTAAATTATAATAATAAAACTTTAGAGACAGATGAAGAGATCATTGCAGCTTTTGAAGAGATATACCAAAAACTATATGGCCCCCAAGACCAGTTTAATGAGTCATTATTTCATCAATTTACCGAAGACTTACAATTTCCAGTACTAAATGAGACACAAATAAATAATCTTAAAGCTTCCTTAAGTGTAGAAGAAATCATTGCTGCTGTAAATAAGTTGAAACCAGGTAAATCACCAGGGCCTGATTGTTAAGTGGTGGAATTTTACAAGACTTTCAAGAAACAGTTAGCTCATATACTACTGAAAGTATACAGATGCATAATAAAATATGGTACCAAAGACCTGTATATCAATAACTCAAAAAATATATTTATACCAAAACCCAAATCTGATGCATCAAACCAAAATAACTACAGGCCGATAGCACTCATAAATATTGATATTAAAATTATTTCTACAATACTAACTAGTAGAATCAAACAAATTCTACCTCACATTATATCTTCTGAGCAACTAGGCTTTATGAACAACAGACAAATATATGACAACACACTTACTATTGATTCAATCATTAGTTTAAAAGCGAATTATAAATGCCCTAGCTATGCACTGTCAGTAGATGCAACCAAAGCTTTTGATAGAGTAAATTTTGATTTTTTTATTAAATATACTCAAGAAATGTAGTATTCCTGAGGGCTATATAAACATGGTTAGGGCTTTATACAAAAATGCCACAACAACACTATCTGTACATAAAAAGCAATCAAAGCCTATTCAAATATAAACGGTACAAGGCAAGGATGCCCACTATCACCTTACCTGGTCAATATATACATAGAACCTCTGCTGCTTAAAATATCACAAACAACTTACCACCATATTATGAATATTTCCAAAGTCCCAATAAAGTACACAGCTTTTGCTGACAATCTTAACATTTATTTTGAATTCACTAATACTGATTTGAATAAGATAATAAACTCCATTGAAAAATTCTTAAAAATATCTAATTATGCGATTAACCCTAATAAATCCATCATATTCCCTATGAATACTCTAGGACATAAGGAATTCTATTTCCCTGAAACTTAAATTAAAGTCAATTATAATCTCAAATATCTGGGTATGATGTTCACTCACCCCCAATCTGACATGACTAAAAACAACTTGTTTAAAACCTGGTCTAACATCACTGAAGACACTAAGAGATGGTTAAACCTCAATCTATCTCCACTAGCTAAGGTGGCCATAGTTAAAATTAATATTCTTCCAAGACTATTATTTCATTTTAGTGCTATTAACCAAAATATACCAAAACACGTCTTCTTCAAACTTGAAACACTACTAGGAAAGTTTATTTGGCATCCAAAAAGTACAAGAATAAAATACACTAAATTAACATTACCCAAACAAAAATGGGGCCTAGGTCTACCTGAATTCCAAATATACTACAACATAATAAACGCTAGTTGAATTATACAAATAGCAAATTTTGAACTATCCAACAAAGCATGGTATCCACTATGGATTAAAATATATTGGTATTGGAACAGCCAGTACACCTTAATCCTAATATTAAATTAAACAATACTGCATTAAACCTGAATCAGTATCCAAAAATTAAAAATATCACTGCATGGGACCTATACCAGATCAAAAGTTTCTCAGTTGACAATATTAGACAAAAACTTGAAGTAAATAAAAGCTATAATACCATAATCAACTAATTAATATACCTGATCAACACACTTACTTCTTCTTCTTCTTTCGGCTTTTTCCGGTTAGGGGTCGCTACAGTGGATCACCTGTCTGCTCATGATTTGCAGTAGAGTTTTATGGTGCCGAGTTGCCAGCCCGGCGCCCAACCTTCCACAGAAGGCACACACACATACAGACTTGCACCTAGGGCCACTTTAGAGTGTCCAATCCACCTACAGCATGTCTTTGGGATGTGGGAGGAAACCAGAGCACCTGGAGGAAACCCACGCGACCACAGGGAGGACATGCAGACTCCGCACAGCAAGCACCCCAGCCGAGGATCGAACCAGAGAACCTCTTGCTGTGAGGCGGCAATGCTAACCTCTGTACCACCATGGCCTCCCATCAACACAATTACTATGAATATCAAAATAGACAACCAAGACATGCAGGTATATCAACAAATTATTATCCTGCTACTGCCGAGATCTATAATGTTATCAAATACATATAGATTAATAACAAAAATTAGATATCAAGATGCAATTCTATATTCCAAATTTTGGGAAGAGAAAAATAAAATTGAACAAAAATCTGATGCTATTGAACTTACTTTGAAATTAACTCCCCTTAAAAAACTAATTTATACCCAAATTATGATCAATAACAATGCGTATCACACACCACTTTTTCTTAGCAAAATTAATCCCCCCCACTCCCCTTATTCTACCATATGCCAAAACAGTCATTTTTTTTGAGCTATAAAAATGTTTACAAGCTGTGGTGTTCGCTAAGAACCAAGTTAGAAAAAAAGGGATACACCAAATCTACCCTGTCATGCCAAATGGCAATTTTACATATATTCCCTAATCATTTCTCATAGGAAAATAAACACATTGTATGCAATGATCAAACCATATATAGCCCAAAATTGGTTAGATAGAAGTAAAATCACATGGGAAGAATTTAAAGGAATGGCTATAAAATACTTATTAGCCAGCAAATTAATTACAAGAAGCCAAAAAAAAAACTATCTTACTATCAGAAACATTGGAAAACGCTTTTAGAAATCCTAGGACAAAACTGATTTATGACCAAAGGACTTCACCATCAATATTACTTTATATAATTAAGGGAAACTAAAGGCAATTATTATAGAAATACCCACAATAACAGTGTACAGGTCATGGCAAACACATATAAGATGAACATTAAGGTGACATCAATGTATATATTGTACATAGTTAGTGCAAGACAGAATGTTTATTTAGGTAGACTAGAATATCTGGTTGCAATGTTTTAATGTTACATTTTCAATATGTTGTATATTATCTTTATGTAAATGTCTGTTTTATAGCTCATTAAGAGCAGCTTGATTATTAGACAATTCTGTATAATTATTACCCTAACACTGATGATTTATGTTATGTATATCGTATTTGGATGACTGAAACTTGATATTCCAAGTAGCTTGTATGTATATTTTCTGTGTCATTCTTTTCTTGTATTTAAATAGAAGTGAAATGCAGTAAAAATTACATTTGAAAAAAAGTATATTGCAAATATGGTATGATGTCTTATTTTTCTTATTTTAGCTTATATATCTGAATATCTAAGAATGTATTCATTTAGGTATTTCTTTATGTAAGGTCTTTCAGTTTTGCAAGTTTTGACAGGCCTAACTGGCTCTGTTCTATCACTATTAATGTTTGATTAGTACTGGCATGATTCAAATATCCTGTTACTTCTGCTTAATGACTAATGCTGTCATAATTTCAAATATACTGTCACTTGCTCAAAGTCTGTATAGCATCACCTGAATAAATGTAGAAGATGAAATTCTGATTCTGTTATACATGCCTTCGGCCCAGGTTGTGTCTGAAAACAGTCTTTGGAATAACCCACCTGGCCGGTTAACCAGCAAAATACATAAAAAATAATAATAAATAATAAACAAATAAATAAATATCATTATTGCAAAAAGATTCACATGATTTGATAACATTTTTGGACATACTAGAATACCTGTCAAAATTAATTCTTAACTCACCTGATATTAGTGTGCCATAAAAGAAGCTGGTAGAACAAAACAGAATGTCCCTTGAACCAAACTGTCAAGGAACCAGCCAGAAGACAGAAAATTGTCTTGACCTGGTCCTTACCAACATGACATTGGTATTAGACGTCCCCTTGATGCTTCCTTCTCCAGTTAAAGCCATTCACAAACTGGTAATATTTTTCTTCAAAATCTCCAATTATAAGCAAACATCGCAAAGTTCAAAGACTTAAATGTGCAAACCTTCTGCAGTTCTATGATGTCTCAAAATTCAAGTTAAACTGTATTACCCAAGATACTGACACATCAAATAGTTGTACAAACAAACTCTATGTTCACCTAGATAATCTCATTGACCTGCAGTCCCTATCAGATCCAGACAAAATGGAAAGTTTAAAGTAAATCTGCTTCATGGTCCACATGTATAAATAAAAAAATATAATAGAAGAAAAAAAACATCTTATCCCCAACAGCAAACCAGCAATAGCAACAACAACAACAAAATATTCAGATAAAGGTTAACATTTAAAAGTTATTGAAGTAAACAGAAAAAAATAAGAAATATAAAGGCACTACCTACTCATTTCTAAGCATACAGGCAAATAAATTCCATGCAAATAAAACTCCTTAAAAAACTATACATAGCCCACATATCCCAGAATGTAATATGCTTCATACATAGAGCTCATAATATACCTGGTTTCCTGATAATCAGTTCAAAACATGCTCTAGTGGACCCACTTCTGCAGCTATTCAACCTGAACCACCAATTTTGTCCCTGAAGTATGGCGCACAACTGTTCTGATACCACTTGGCAAAGGTAGATGCACCACTGACCCTTTAAACTACAGATATGTTAGTCTGACAAGTCACATCTGCTAAGCCATGGAATGGAATGTGACAATGTGAGGTACTGCCAGCTCTGCCAGAAGAAGTAGGGCAGTGGATGTGTAACATATGCCAGCACAGCTAGCTTGAATTTTGTAAATAATTATATGTCATTTGTATATGAAACTGATTTGTACAGAAGCTTGTGTTGAAAATGCATTTGTAACATTGCTTGTGTTAAAAATGTACCAATAGTGGGTCCTGAACTTATTGTAACTGATTAAATGTATATGTTTTAACAGAGGATGCTGGAAGAGAAGAGGTTAAACTCAGCCCCAGCTAACTTTTAGAAAAATACCCTGAAATTAAATTACCTGGTTTAGGCCATAAGGATTGTATCTTACAGGTGTGATTGTAGCCAGATACCACATGTCTGTGCCAGAGAATGGATTATTAGCTCCTGTAAGAAGAGTGGAAGTGTTTTATGATTTATAGGTTCCAGATGCTATAGCACATCTCAGTACAACTCATCAAAACTCTATCTGTGTGTATGGTAACACATATATGGTAAATTCTGGTTCAGTTTCTAGCAATTGGAGTAGCATGAGAACCAGATGTTAGATGACCACATGTATGTGATGTCATTCTTTAATCTAGGGCAAAAATTATGTTTTAATACCAGAAAAGAGAGAAGTCTCAGAGCACTCTGTTTTTGGAACTTGACAAAGATGGACCTCTCAACTATTTCATCTTGCCTTGCTCTAGTAAGTGAACCAGGGAAAAAGTAACATTTTAGATCAGTCAGAAAAATACAGAGAGATTAGTTATCTACTGTTTTTCTGTATCTGTGTGAATCTAATTGTTTCTGTTATTTTAATATTTCATATGATTGAAACCCTGGTGTTTATTGTAAATAGATATTTAGCATTTTCATGTTGTTTTATTACTTATTATTAAATATATTTAAAGTTTTCATTGTGGCTGGTCCTTTAGATAATATTTTAAACTTTGAAAGTACTCATATCTATTTGGTGACTCTGTGGCCACTCCTGAAAGCCTTACTGCAATGGGTAAACACTATCATTTGTATTAACATTAATTTCACTCACTATAATTGGGTACCCTTGTAAAATTCTTAGAGTATCTGGCTTTGGAGTGTCTGGTGACAGTGTAACTAAATAGTTTGGGCAAAAGGGGCATAGCTAGTAAATTTGTGCCAGCCTTTCCCAGGTGTGTGTGTGTGTGTGTGTGTGTGTGTGTGTGTGTGTGTGTGTGTGTGTGTGTGTGTGTGTGTGTGTGTGTGTGTGCAAATAAAATCTCAAAGAGCATGTGTCAGCTGCTTGGGGCAGGAACACGAAACACTAGTTTCACAGAGAGGGTGCTGGAGGACTTGGCTTGGACACTTGGCTGAAGACTCAACTGTATTGCTGTGACAGTGGAGAGTCTTACTGGGGACCTGGAGGGAGACAGAAAGAGAGAAATCCATACCTTGGACTGAGTGTGTTCCCTGTGTACTTTTAAGGGAAATTGTGTTTCATGCAGAACCTCATCCATAAATACTGGGTGCATCCATTTTTGTTCCAAGTGAACATCCCTGCCCAGTGTCAGTGGTGAGTATTCAGGCTCCTTGATTACTGGCCCAGAGAGGGAACATCACATATTGGTGAGCAGTGGTGTGGACATTAATTGAACCTCAGTAGCCTGTAGGCATTTGGCACAGAAGGTGGGTGTACTCTTAAGCAGCCACAAGGTAAACAATCAGAGTTTCATTTCACAGCAGTCTTATTTATTTATTTATTTTTGTTAGTTTAGTTTAGTCAGGGAAAGCAGGCAAATAGGTTAGCAGATGATTATGGCAAGCTGACAAAGAACCAGTTGACCAAGGTGTGTGAATCCAAAGGACTGGTATTTGCCAACCTAACTAAAGAATAGATCATTTCTGCCTTAATCACAGCTCACACAAGCAACCATTGTGGTGATGGGGATTTGCAGCCCTCAGAAACAGGATAGTTCACATTTTCCTCAGAGGAATTAAACATCCATCTGGATTTAACAGACTTGAATGAAGGCCAAATGTTTGGAATCAGGATCAGCAGAAAGACTGCAGTGTTTGGAGGCTGAAGAAAATGAGACACTGCGGCAAGCAAAACATATGGAGTTTGAATCAGCAGAAAGACTGTGGTGTTTGAAGGCCTATGAAAATGAGAAACGGTGCTAACAACAGAGGGAGATGCAGACTCTTTATCAGAGTCAAGCAGGTAATGGGGAAGGGAATAATGGAACCCCAGAAGCAATAAAGGTCAGTAATTTTTTTCCACAGTTTACAGAGAGTGATATTTTTATTCATATATTTGAAAGAGTATGTGAACAGTATAATGTTGACCAAGGGTTCTGTGTTCAATTCCTGACCCTTTATTCCATGGTAAAGCTGTACGTCCTGTTTCTAAACTGTGTGGTGTTTATTGTTTAAACTATAATAGAATACCTGAAGATTACACAAAAATGTTTTGTGAGCATAGGTGTAAGGCAGATGAAAGTGTGTGTGATTATATGGCTAAGTTAAGCACTTATTTTCATAGGTGGGTGAGTGGGTGACAGGTCACCACATTTGAAGGGTTGGCAGACCTTTTCATGAGGGAAAAAGCCCTTAGCAGTTTGCCTGAGGACATTTTTTTTTTATTTTTATTTTTACATTTGTTGACCGGGCTAGTCTAGCTGGATATATGTCCGTTTTCAGTAGAGGCCCGGGGAGAAAAGCTCCACACATACATAATAATGACAGACAGACATATTGTTAATAAAGACATACAATAAAAATAGAAATATAAATCAGTTTTGTTAATAAAATCAACATACATTAAGGAACTCAAACAGTTTAATATCATACATAATGTTTGGTCAGTTTCAAAGCATTTTACCTAGTACATAAAGGTTATGCAATAAGGAATTTGCCATATGGATAACAGTTGAAGCTCAGAAGGGTAGAGTAGTAGAAGGAGAATGTAAGATGAATAAAAGGGAAGAGGCAGGGGTTAGGAAGAGAGAGAGGAAAAGAAGGAAGACAGTCAGGAGGAGGTGGGAGAGATGGGAGAAGTAGGTCAGAGCATAGTGGGACAGCAAGGGAAAAGAAACAGGGTAGTTGCTAATTAATAAGCAAAAGAAGGGTAAAAGGAAAAGAGAGGGTGGAGAGACGGAAGTTAGCCTGCAGTACTACAAGAACAAAGCCAGTGGTTTTGGAAGTACAGTTTGATATGTTGTCTGAAAAGAGGTAAGGATGAGATTAGAGTTAACTCCTTGGGCAGCAAATTCCATGCTCTTCCTACAGTATTGGTGAAAAGAGAGTCACCAGCTACGTTGTGGGCCTTTATGGGTTTGGTCATAAGTTTACAAGAGGAACGAAGGGAGGTAAGATTGTTATAAGGGAGTAAAAGTTGTGAAAGTATAGGGGTGTTGGTAGGTTGGTACAGTAATTTGTGGGCAATAGTAAGTTGCGAGATAATAAGATAGTTTTGTAGTTCCAGCCAGCCTAAGTGTTTCAAGTTGTGGCAGTGATGGGTTCTAAAAGGGTTACCAGTGGCGAAGCGGGCAATGTTATTGTAGCAAGTTGCTAGTTTGTTTAGGTTAGTTTTCTTGAGGTTGGTGAAGATAGGGGAGGCGTAAAAGAGAGTAGATATGAGATGGGAGTGAGCAATTGTAGCTCTAGTAGATGGGGTGAGAAATGGTTTAATACGGTATAATGATCCTATTTTTCTGTTAACTGATCTGATGGTGTTGTTGATGTGTTGGTCAAAAGAGAGATTGCTATCAATGGTTATTCCTAGTAGTTTAGTTGTGGGGTCAGGAGAGATGACAGTGTTGTTGATTGAGGAGATGGTGAAGTATAGTGGAGAGGTACGAGTGGTGGGGGTGAAGAGGAGAAGTTTGGTTTTTTTAGCATTGAGAAGTAGGTATCGTCTAGTGAACCATGTTTCTACTGTGTTGAACATAGTTTGAGTTAGTGAGATTAGATCTGAAGAGGAGAATGCTGAGCAAATGATAGTGGAGTCATCTGCGTATTGAATGCAGGTAGCTTGAGGAATTACAGAGTGGAGATCATTAATATAGAGGGAGAAGAGGAGAGGACCAAGAATGGAGCCCTGAGGGACTCCAATAGTAATGGGCAGTAAGGAGGAGATGTGGTTTTCCCAACGAACAGCTTGTTGTCTGTTACTGAGGTATGACGTAAACCATTTGATGGCAAGGTTATCAAATGAGAGGGATTCAAGAATGCTAATTAAAGAAGAGTGGTTGACCATGTCAAAAGCTTTAGAAAGGTCAATGAATAAGGCAGAAGAGAATAGATTATTGTTGTGATTGCTGTTAATGGTATCTACAAAGGAAAGGAGGGCAGTGGTGGTGCTATGGTGAGGTCTAAAGCCATGTTGACAGTTAGCTATAATATTGTGAAGAGAGAGGTACTGTACAAGTTGCTGATGAATACATTTCTCCATCATTTTTGCTAAAGGAGAAAGAAGAGCAATAGGTCTAAAGTTAGAATAGTCAATAGAGTTACCGCCTTTGTGTAGAGGGATTATATGAGAGATTACATGAGAATCTTGTTGGCAGACCATGAGTGCAACTCTGCAGATGAGCTGGGGAAAAATGAGATCTCTACTTGGCAAGCAGGGCATCACTGCACAGGAAGGGGATACCCAGTGCTGCACATGGATATAAGGGAACCCATGGTGGGCAGACTAAACCACCTCAACAGAGTCCACCATTAACAGGGGAAGCCACTAGTTCAGGTACACAGTCAGGATCAATGGTTGAATGTTTTAAATGTAACCAGTGGGGCTATGTATCGTATAGATGTCCATGGAAGCAAGGTGCGGAACAAAAAGTGGGGGTGCTAGCAAGTGGGAATAACAGTATGCCAGCGGTAAGTTTTCTGGAGACAACAAAGGTACCAAGCTATCATCAGATTTACATCTGATCTTAGGAGATGGAAAACAGGCCACTACTAAGAGGGACACAGCTTCTGAGATAACCATTGTGAAGCCTGGAGTGGTTAAAAGAAGCAGCACTTGCTTGGGCAGTGCACTCCTGTTAGAGCTTTAAGAGAGACCCCATTCCAAATGCCTTTGGCCAGGGTTCACCTTGACTGTGAGGGTGGAAAGGGAAGCAAGCAAGTAGGTGTGTTTGAGGGGTTTCACTTCAAAATCTTGAAATATCACAGTCCTGAATTTCATAACACTTCATAATCTGAAAGCCCAAAATCCTGAAAATTCAAAATCCTGAAAACTCAAAATCCTGAATACCAAAAGACTGAAAACACACAAGATACATATACTGACTATAGAGAACACAAACCAGATTACATTCCACCAAATATAAGCAGGGGGAAAGCCCCCTGCACCCCCCATGTGGGGGAATGCACACCCCCTACTACTTAAATATATCATCTCCAAGACTGCAATTCACTACACTATCATGAGCTATGTTGTAGTACAGCAAGTTAAAAGGGAATGTTACTAAAGTTACAACAGGCAGTCATGAACACATGTGATGGTATGTTTGCCATTTTTTTCTGTGGGATGCAATCTTGGAGTTTATATATTTAATTAGCAGGGGGTATGGGGGTGCAGGGGGGCTTTCCCCCTGCCCATACTTGGTGAAAAGTGCTATCCTTTGTCTTGTATGTGTTTCTCTGTGTCCTTGAACTGGAATATTGTCATTGTTTGTGTCCTGTATATTTTCCATATGTTGTGATTCGGGATTTTGAGTTTTTAGGATTTTGGGTTCCAGATTATGAAGTTCAGGACTGTGATATTTCAGGATTCTGAAGTGAAGGTGTTTGAGGATATCTCTGCAGATGCCTTGAGAGGGAATAAGTTGATAATGCAGTAGCTTGTGTGCATGCAGTTACATGCAGTCAGGCTTGGAGACAGGCATGTGGGTCTGGTAGCATGGGGAGACCCAGACAGATTCCACACCTGAAGCCAAGGCTGGTGAGTTGTCTATTTAAGGGGGGGGCTACCCTCTATCAGTGAGCCTGAAGGTGAGCCACAGTTAGGTACTGATGTTCCCTTGGGCAGAGTGACTGGAAGGGCAGAGGTGACTGGTAGTACCTGGGCTGACAATGAGACACCTCTGTCAGAGGATACCAGACTTACTGTGGAAGGGGAGCTGAGAAGAGTTTCAAAGACAGAGTTGAGAGAGGCTCAGCTCTCGAACCCTATACTAAGAGGCTTAAGGGAGGTAGCTAGGGAGGCACCTGATTCTCAAGGAAAATGGGAGTCTGTATACTGGAACAAATGGTTACTGTATAAATAGTTGACCCCTGAGGGAGGGCTAGAGGGTGAAGTAATATAGCAGTTGGTAATGCCTAGACCCTACCATCTGGCATGTCTAGCCATAGTCCATGACATTTTTTTGGCAGGCCATATGGGCAAAAAGCATACCAAGAGACATAAAATGCAGAACATTTACTGGCTTGGGATTCCAAGGGATGTAACAGGGTACTGCAGGATCTATGAGCAGTGCCAGAAAGTAGAAAGACAGGAGACAAGGTCAAAGCTCATTTGATCCCTTTGCCCGTGATTGAGGAATGATTTCAGAGGGTAGCTATGGATATTGTGAGGCATCTGTGTTCCCCCTTGTTCCACAGGGAAGAAGTACATCCTGATAGTAGTAGATTATGCTCCTAGATACCCTGAGGTGGTGGCGCTGTCCTCCATCAAGGCAGAGAAGGCTGCAAATGCTTTATTAGAGATTTTCAGCAGGGTATGTTTCCCACAAGAAATACTGACTGGCAGAGGAGTCAGTTGCATATCAGACATGCTGGCTTGTCTGTGGAAGCACTGTGTGATGAAGCACCTAAAGACCATTCCCTACCATCCTCAGACTAATGGTCTTGTGGAGAGGTTAAACTCTACACTAAAGACCATGCTATGGTAATTTGCAAACCAGTTTAAGAGAGACTGGGACAAATATTTGACATATCTACTGTTTTCATACAGAGAGGTACCCTAGGAATCTACAGAGTTTTCACCCTTTGAGTTGCTGTATGGGCATAGGGTTAGGGGGGGCCTTTAGATTTGATTAGTGATGAGTGGGAGGGTGAGTATGAATTCCACTAGGAGTCTGTTGTGGCAAGTGTCCTAAACCTCAGGCTAAGGCTTAGCAAGCTCATGGAGGTGGCCTAGGGGAACCTGGCAGGAGCCCAACAGCAGAAAAAGGTCTAGTATGACAGGAATGCTCAAGCTCAAGATTATGCTGTGGGACAGCAGGTTATGGTTCTCATTCCTGTCAGACTCATTAAGCTGCAGCAGCTTGGGGAGGAACCCTTAAAATTGGTAAAGAAGGTCAGTGATGTTAACTACATGGTAGAACTGTGAGGTAGGAGGCAGGGGCACAAATTTTACAATGTTAACATTATGAAGCCTTACTATGGTAGGGAGGCTCTGGTGTTGAATATTTGCAGTAGATTGTGGAAAGAGTCTGAGGGGGATCTGGTGACTGATATCCTCAGTGAGGCTCAGACTGGCACCTCAGTGGAAGGGTTAGCAATGTCCCAATGGCTATCCCATACCTGGGTTTGAGAAATCTGAGCTGTGTTACAGGAGCTTGGTGTCATGTTCACTGGGAGACCTGGGTGCACACATCTGGTGCAACACCATGTGGATACAAGAACCCAAAGGCCTATCAACCAGGCCCCTTACAAGGTGTCTGAGTGAGTCAGACAAACTCTGAGGGAGGAGATACAAGAAATATTGGAACTGGGGGTAATCCAGGAGTAAAGCAGTCCCTGGACGTCTTCACTGGTGCTGATGCCAAAGAAAGAGGTGTTACCATGAATCAGGTGAGAGCAGTGTTGGGGACAGCAGAGTACTATAGAAAATGTGTTCCTAATTATACTAAAAATAGCTGCTCCCTTCACAGACCTGACAAGGAAAAGAGGTCAGACAAGGTCAAGTCCAGATTACAACAAATAATTTATTGTGCAAGTGGATGCTCAGAGGTTGAAGATCACCCAGTTGTATATCTCAACTGTAGACTTCATCCCAGGGAGGAATGTTATGCAGCTGTAGAAAAATAATGTTTAGCCATATTATGGGCACTGCAGAAACTTCAAATCTATTTGTATGAAAGGAAAATCACTGTAGTAACAGGCCACAATCCTTTAACATGGCTACATCAAGATAGTCAGCAGAATGCCAAGTTAGTAAGGTGAAGCCTAGGGTTGTAGGCATATGATATGGCAGTGCAGCACCATAGTGGGGTTAGCAATGCCAGTAGATATGCCAGAAGTGTATATCAAACTGATTTGTACAGATGTTTGTGTTGAAAAATGCATTTGTAAAGTTGTTTGTGTTAAAAAAATGTACCAATAGTGGGCCTTGACTGTATTGTAACTGATAAGTGTATATGTTTTAACAGAGGATACTGGAAGAGATGAGGTTAAGCACAGCCTTACACTTCTAATTGCAGCCAGAGACTAAATGTCTGTGCACCACATGTATTTGATGTCATTCTTTAATCTAGTGCAAAAATGATGTTTTAATACCAGATAATAGAGAAGTCTCAGAGCACTCTGTTTTTGGAACCTGAGAAAGAAGGACCCCTCACCTACTATATCTTGCCTTGCTCTAGTAAGTGAACTAGGGAATAGTAATTATTTAGATCAGTCAGGAAAATATAGTAAGATTATATGAACCTAATAACCAGTTTTCTGTATCTTCTGAATCTATTCATCTGTGTTATTTTAATATTTCTTATGGCTGAAATTCTGGTGATTATTGTAAATAGATTTTGAAAGCCTTACTGTGTTGGTGAAACACTATCATTTGTATTAATATTAATTTTGTGTGTGTGTGTGTGTGTGTGTGTGTGTGTGTGTGTGTGTGTGTGTGTGTGTGTGTGTGTGTGTGTGTGTGCAAATCTGATTTCAAACAGTGTGTGTGTCAGCTGCTTGGAGAAAGAACATTAAACACTGGTTTCACAGAGCGGGTGCTGGAGGACTTGGCTTGGACACTCAGCTGAGGACTTAATTCTACAGCTGTGCCAGTGGGGATTCTTACTGAGGAACTTGAGGGAGACAGAGAGAGAAATCCATACCCTGGACTGTTTGTGTTCCCTGTATACTCTTAAGGGAAATTGTGTTTAATGCAAAGAGCGGCATCTGGAAATACTGGGTGTATCCATTTTTGTTCAAAGTGAAGGTCCTCTCCAGTGTCAGTGGTGAGGATTCAGGCTCCTTGATTACTGGCCCAGAGAGGGGATGTTACATGTAACATAACTGAGCAAATTAATAAAGTGATCAACAATCTTATCAGAATTGATCCCAAGCAGTTCAGTTTTGATAAGTGTAGATTATGTCTAAGGAAGCTGGTCATCTACTTTGAGGGAGTAACATAAGCAATGGACAGTGGACATGCTGTTTTTACAGCTTACCTCAGCTTGGCTAAAACTTTTGACACAATCCTAAAAACTGACATAAATAAGCTGTGTGAACTCCAAGTTGACTCCTGCATTATTATGTGGACAACAAACTGCCTGAGTTATAGAAACCATGAGGTGAGGATTGCAGGTGTGTCCACAGTAAACATGAAGGTGACCAGTGGTGTTCCTCAGGGCTTCATGCTTGGAACATTGCTATTCCTTATCTACTTTGCAAATCTCCAAATTACAAATGGGGAATTCTGTCTGACCATGTTTTTTGATGACTGGTGTCATCCTTATGTTCCCCTCTGATATGCAGAAGCTCAAAACAGAACTTACACATCTCTAAAACTGGTGTCAAATATGGTTTAAAGCTAAATGTTAAAATGTGCAATATAGTCATATTTTGAAAACAATTCCTTCATCTATCTTGCAGTACACATAATACACTGTTTCAAAATTTAAGTGTGATGAAAGACCTTGGAGCATGGATAGAAAATGCTCTTGCATTTGACCATCCAATTTCAACAGGGATTAGGAAGTCTTTTTACCTGGGGCAGCTGTTTTCAAAAAAGTATTTAATCTAGATTCAAGGACGTAGTTACCTCATTGTATTATGAATTGATAAGACTATATTCAAATACAATGCCCCTTTTGAGATGTGTCGTCCTAGGCATATCAAGTAACTGGAAAGGCCTCAGAAGTTCCTAACTAAAAATATCACATGCTTAAAAGATAAAACCTATCAGGAGAGACTTTTATTCAGTGTTCTATAGACTTCTTACGTGTGATCTGTGCCTTGCTTTTTGCACTATTAAGGATTTAGTAAATCAAGACTTCTTATATTTCCACAAATCAATCTCACTAACACTAAAACCAAGAATCTAAATCTGTGTCCTCAAATAAATAACACATGGTGGAGAAACGGATTTGTCATGCAACACTTACCTAACTCAGTTGCCTTCAGAGCACATATGTGAAAAATTTTCATGTGAGGAAACATGCTGCATTATCAGATGATATGAATATTAGTGTTAGTGTAGTGATTTTACAAAATGGAAATTCTCTTGTGCATGTGTCCAGAGCCCTTACTGTCTCCCAGAATATGTATATATATATATATATATATATATATATATATATATATATATATATATATATATATACACATATATATATATGGGGCTGGGAGAATCCTGAAAGCCCAAAATCCTGAAGACCACCAAAATCTCGAAAGTTCAAAATGCTGAAAACACACAGGATACCAACAGTTACTATATTCCAGCACAAGTACACACAGAAACAAATAAAGCACAAGTCATATTACTCTTCTCCAAGTATAAGGAGGACCTTAAGGCAAGCACCCATGCACCCTCCACACCTCCTGCTATGTAAATATATCAACTCCGAGATTGCAATTAGTGTAATGAAGTAGTGTAGTGAAGTGCAATCTCGGAGTTGATATATTTAAGTAGCAGCTGATTTATGATGTTTGAAGAGCCATAGTCTCTTTCTTATTTTATTGACTGGATAAAATATTGTATTTTCTGCTTTATGAAAATGTGAGAGCTAATAGCACCCCCTCAACCTCTTTCATTATTACATTTGGAAAAAGGCAAGACCATCACTGATCTCCTTCTTTTTCATAAATTATTTTTCTGTAGGATATGAGTACTATTTGAGACTTAAAAACTATGGAGAGGAAAGTGAAGACATTCTATGGACACAGAGAAAAACAGGTTTCTCATTCAGGCAGAGCCTTACTGGATAGTTTAGCAAGATACAGTTTAACTCTAATAGTGCTAAATTACAACAAATTAGTTTTACAATATATATGGCTGTTGTTATCCACTATCTCTAAAATTATATCTTTGCTGCAAGATTCTGATGAAAACACAGATATCATACCTATCTCTAAGCTGTAGCTTATGATACTAAAACAAACAAAAAAAATAAAGACAGGTGAAGGTATGTAGGCATATTAAATAGAAGTTATAACAAACAACCCCTTCAACAAAAATAAGTCTCCAAATAAAATACCCTTTTTAATACTAATTTATTATCTAAACTGACCTAACTAAAAACTTCTCCTAACAGACTAGTGAGTCTTAATTAAAACCAAGGAATTCATGGAGGCACTTTCTATGTTATTCCATAAACCAAAAATCACTTTCTCCGACACTGCCATTATTTGACAAATCTATTAGTCAGCCCTAGCAGAGGTATTTGTTTCCATTTTACAATGTGGTGTGAGATGCAACTGATTTATAAGAAGTGATGCACTGTTATCCTACCCTAAATGAATGTTAGTATTTTCTTTTTATTTTTCTTTTACTTTTTTATGAGGAGGATTCTCATTCTGGAGTAAATGATCTTCAAAGTATTATTTCTTTGGACAGATTAAGTGTAGGGAGCCACATCTTCTGTATAGAGCTTTTGTTCAATCTTGAATAAAAAAAAAGAAAAAACTCCTTATTGAATTACAGGTTCATAAAACTGGTACCCACTCCCTACAACATCTTCATTTTATCTCCATCAAAGGGGAAAATTCTTCGTGAAAATCTATGGGAAAACATATTTATTGTTATCTATTTTCTAATCTTGTAAATGGATTTGGTCTACAACCGTTCCAATTCACAACCAAATCCAATGACACATAGAATATAAAACATAATGTATGAGATTCTCATTTGATTAAATGTCTCCTCTAGTATTCTATTCTGCAAGATTATACAATATTATAATAATTATTTCTTTTTTTCTTGCTTAAATTAACTTATTCACAACAAAATAAATAACGTTGATGTGTGACAATGTTCTTCATGACAACACTGTAGATAAATTGGGGATCAGGGAAGAGAAGATGGTTTTGAAGAAGGTAGATAGTGAGGTTGATTTAGTGCCTGTGACCTGATTTAAGTCTTAAAATGGTGAGATATTATTAACAAATAACATGTACACTAAAACAGGAATGTTATATGATTTAAGACACGAGTCAGGGTTTCTAGACTGATATGTTAGACAACTACAGGTCAACAAAGATGTCAGGTCTGATTCTATACATGTAGAAAGAGATACCATGTTACCAAGAAAACAAAAAGAACATGGGATATGTCAGAAAGTAGTCACGAGATATGATAGTAAGTTTGCATTGATCCACTTTTAGTAATACTGAAAGACAAGGCAATAAGAAAAATGTGGCAGAAAATGAGAAAGGAATGGTTAACTTCTTTTTATAAAACAAATGTAACACTCTGAGCTTAATTTATGGAGGAGTCACTGGGAATTGAGAGAGCTCATTTACTTCAGCAAAAAATGGTAAACAGTGAATAATTTTAGTAGAGTTTGCATCACAGTATGAAAAATAAGACATTTTATGGGAATTTTGGCAGCTGGAGAAAAGATGCACTGAGAAGGGTAATCTGTTTTGATATATTATAATTTAATATTTTTTCTGATGTCATATTGCAACAGAGATAATTCACAGGAGTGATTAGAAAAGCGGAAGTTGAAAAATTAAGTATAAATTTATATTCCTGGTGGATCTGCAAACATGTTCCTGAAGGGTTTTTTAGTATGAAGTTGAAAATTGCTAAACTGGCAGAACTGCCTCAACTGACAGGCAACAGATAAAAGTACATGACAGGCTGCATGGTGTTTATTTGAATGTAATATAGCCAGTGTTATAATAAGTCTTCCCCGACTTTTTTTTCATTCTCAGTCCATCTAAAGAACACAAACATGTTTCTGATGCCTTTAAATGCTAGCTTACTTTCAGATAGAAATGATACATATTGAATGTCTGTGATGGTAGCTATTACATTTTCAATATTATTAAAGAGATTAGTTTATAAATTAAAAATTGTAGGGAAATTCTGAATTCAGCGCAAGAATATTAACATATTTCATACTGATTGTTTAGTGACTTTTAATTAAATGCATTGTTATACAGCAACGTTTGTTGTACCTAATTGAAAGTTTTAGTTTTGTAAGCTTTTATTATAAGGATGTTATAAAGAGAAGTTAGAAAGCATGTAACAAGGGGAAGATCTTTTGTTTCATAATATTTATGTGCTGAATTATAGGTGCATTTTGTGGAAGATAAATAATGATCTGCATTGCTTGCATGGGAATTTGGATTAGTTGTAGTACTCTAAATACAAATGGTTAAATACACCTTAGTATTTTAAAATAATGTAGGTAATGTGGATATATAATGATGAAGTGAGTTATACTGTTAGACTGACTCTACTAGAGGTGTTGAATTAGCTTGCACAGAAGTGTTAATTGCATATTAGTCAATTTACTATAGTTTGTTTAAAGATAGGCACATCCATTTGTAACTGATTTAAAGTTTAGTGCTGCACATAGGTTCAATGATGGTATTTGGAAAGTTGTAACATATTTATGAATATAGACAAATATGTTATCTTTAAGGGTCACAAAAGGGTAGGTAAAGATTTAACTTAGCAGTGGTCATATCTTTTATATAAAAAAAACTTGAAAATCCTGTCTTAAAGGAATATCAATAGTGAAAACAAATGATGCTTTAAACTGGATGCTTTGTTTACAAGGCATAATAATTGCAAAAACAATGTTTGAGTAATTTATCCTTTTTCAGAGCTCAACTGAACTGTTTTGTTGTTCACATCTAAAGGATGAAAGAAGCCAACATGATGTTAAGTCCATAATATTTAATGTAGTTAGTCTTCTATTTAGTAACAAATGAAACTAGTGGAGTAAGGCTTGCTGTATCTCTCACTGGATATTCTGATAGGCAGTCCTGAAAAGTTGTCAGAAGGAAAAAGGGGTATGAGACAGTCTAATAGAAGTCATGGCATACGCAAAGAAGATATGAGTGGTTTAATGTCTAATTTTGAATGGTCATATATGTCTGAGAACAGAATAATAAAGATAGAGAACGTGCCTCCTTGGATTGGGTTGGGAATCTTAAGGTCACTGAGACTTGAGCAGTATCTTGTTAGTATTATATTTGGAAATGTCAAAAAGTTTAGAATTAAAAAAAAGCATAGCTGGTTATATAATAATAGCAGGATAACCTATAGGATTATATTATTCAAATGAGAATTAAGAAATACAGATTGGTAGCGTTTGAATGCCTTGGCTGACATTAAGTTGTCCTATAGCAACAGGCTGTTCACTATATTAGCAGTTAGTTCATTCTAAGTGTCTAGAAAGGCTATGAGGAAGCACCAAACATATTATCAGATTTCATGAACAGATACAATATTAAATGACAGTACCCAAGTCCAGTTTTACTATACAATTTTGATGTTATGTAAAATACAGACTAAAAAGAGCATGCAAATGATTATGACCATTTAACTATAAAGCACACAACAAAACAGATTACAGATGTATCAGATATAGTTATCAAGTGGAAGCTGTGGCATTGCTACTTTTTATGAATAATGAGGGGATATTTTTGCCATATAATAAGATAAGTTTTTGTTGAGAAGAAGTAGGGCATCTAGCTGATGCAGACCATGTCTGAGCCTTACTTGACTAAAGGCTTATCATTGTTTAATGATATTAAAATCTCTAGTTTCAGAAGTCATCAGATAGGCATATGGATGTAATAAAAGTAGAAGGACCCAGTAATCAGCAAAAAAAAGTTTAACGTCCCCACACTATATAAATAATTTTGTTTTAACTGTAATCAGGTTTGAAAATTAAAGTTTTAAATCTTGAATCAAGTTCATCATTTAGATGTGTACAACAAAACAGTACAGCTGAGCTCTGAAAAAGGTTGAATTACTCAAGTAACCTCATATGCAAGGAGTAATCTGGAAGTTGACAAAGATGAATTGTGTTAAGAGAATTTATGCTTATGCTATATCTTGCACATTGCACTGGTGATACATAATTCATAATACAACATAGTATAAAATTAGATAATATTTGGAAAATATGGTAATGTTCGAAGATGAAATTGCACAGTGGTGCAGTGGTTAGAGTTGTCACAGAACAAGAGGTTCTCAGGTTTGATTATCAGCTGGTGGAGTCTGCATGCCCTTCCTGCATTTGTATAGGTTTCTTCTGGGTACTCCAGTTTCCTCCCACATTCCAAGGATGTGCATCTGGAGCATTTCTATGTGCATCTGGAGCATTTCTCCCTGGGCTTCCACAAAAAATGGATTCTGTCCCAGTCAGACTTTCCCAGTAAACAAATGTTAAATAATAATATAAAAACAAGAGTTTCTAGAATTTGAAATGTCAGCATGTTTGCCGTACAAATGGTAAATCTGAGGCATGAGTAGTGTTCAAGTTCTGAACAATATTTTTTACAGCTGCAAAGTAATAAAATATTAATATTCAGTGGGATTCCAATGCATTTACTCTAGGGTTAGCTAGATTAAGCATTTACGTAGCATCTGAGTCAAAAATAGGCTACTGTTATTGAAGATTTATCATGCCAAGCTGGCATATGACAAACTGCTTATTTGATATTTATTTATATCTATATATACCTATATCTATATCCATAGCTCTATATATATATATATATATATATATATATATATACACATATTGTTTTTCTTTGTCGAATTTTCAATAGACTTGACTTTTTTTTTCTATGAAGACAAACACCGATCTTGTAACTATCTTAGAAGGAATCTGCAGAGATAATCACAACTCTTGCATATCTTTGTCGTTATAATAAGCATTCACTAGAGGTTCTTACCTTATCAGTAATGCAGGTTTCTTATTAGACCCAGGTTAATTTTATCTATGTAATAAGTATCATTAGTTTCAGTTTTCATATTTGACATTTTTGCTATTCATACCCTCCAATGTCTTTATCACAAGTTTACCTTTAGTATTTCCATATCTCCAGAGATAAAATATAACCATATTCCCTTAGCTATGTGACTACTTTAAACTCACAAAGGCAATGATCTTCTTCTACATAACTAAAATGTTTTAGTTTACATGCTGCAATACCTGGGGATAAAAATAAATTATAAAAACAAAAACATCTCTGGGTCCTTTGACATTTTTGTAATATTCCTTGAATTTGAACATGAAATTAACAATAACACAGGACAAGATTTAAGGAGCCCTAAAAGATTTTTGCAAGAAATAGGTCATAAAAATAAAATATTTTCTGAAAGTTCTAAGATAATAATCACATTGCACTTATTTAGCTGTTCAACTAAGACTACATTGAGAAAGATCGATGTATGTTACATAACTGACAACTATTTCCTTAGCAATCCACCCTAGTGGCACCTGTGAATGAAAACATTTAATCCAGTCACCTTTGTTTATTACAGGGCGAGCCCACGAGTGTATCCAATGCACTTAACAGTCACCCTCCTTACTAAATATTATCACCTATAAGGTTGCACCAGGTTGAGGTAAAGAACAGTTCTGCTAAAATGTGCTCTCAGTGAAAAGATCATCACATAGCCTTTTGCTGAAAAAAAACAGAGTGACATTGAATAAATATTTGAAAACTAGACACAGATTCTCTTGAGATCCAGATTCCACTGCCCAAATACTTGGAGAAAATTCCTGTGCTGTCCAAATCCATACATTCTCTCCATAAAACAGCAGTCTTCCCAAATTCAGGGATATAGTAGCTGTTGTTTGTTAAAATGACCCTATTTACCATATATGTCAATAATCAGTTCCAAATGTGTTGATCCCAAATTCATCATCAAGGAGTGTGGACAGCAGATACCATATTTTCTTTTGTATGGAGTCAAACCATTATACATGGCCTCTCTTCCTTTTCTCCAATTCACACATTATTACTAAAGCAAATCAAGGCAGAAAATATTTTAATAACACCATGTTGAGTTAGACAGCCATGATTTTCTCATCCACTGAAATTTTTCAGCATTTCTCCAAAGTCTTTTACCTCTCTGCAGGACTCTACAGAGACCACAGCAAAATGAATTTTTTTATTCAAGCCACAAGACTTTTGCATCTTTTTTAATTACTAGCTGCTTTTCCTTCTCTGTCCTATTCGCTGTATATTTCTATGAGCTCAGTAACTGCAAAAACCTCTAACATTATAATGTAAGATATTACTGTTATATAGACATTTAGTCAAGCATTAATCATCTTGACCTCAAATAATTTAGCCCCCCATGCTTGTCTATTCACAATTGCTTCTTTACGTTCTTGTAGAGTCACATTCATTACTTTACTGCCACTTACTTTCTTCCTAAGCCTTTTGCCATCCTTGTCTTTTGCTTTACTCCTTCCCCATCTTCATCAGTTCCCCCAGTGAATCCTTTTTTTAGCATTATATAGCCAAAACATTTGAGTTTTGGTTTGAATACCAGACCTTTCAGTCAGTACTCCGAATTTATTTTCTTAAGTATGGAGTGATATGACCTGTTTGCAGTCCATAAATTCTCAAAAAAAAAATATTTTTTCCAACATCACATTTCAAATGCATTGGTTTTTTTTTTTGGTCCTCCTTCTGACAACATATCACTGGCTGGGGCCCCATTGCCCCATGTTCACACCAAGACTATCAGCTTGTCTCCTACTCCCTCTGGTCTTGCTTCAATATTGCTGGTGCCAGTAGGGGATCATAAGGGTATCCTGATGACTTGGTCTTCCCACTTCCATCCTGGGGGAGGCCTTTATTTGTTCTACCTACTTTTCTGCCCTGCCTCCTATTCTCATTCCTTATGATTAAGGGTAATGCCCTCTTTGAACCACACCTCCCATAAGGGACAAGAATGCCCTCCCACCTGTGAACGGCTCATGCATTCCACCCGGCCACTTTGTCAATCATTCAAGCTGCTAATTGAATCCATGCCAACTAGGCCATAATCAGGGTTTTATCCTTCTCCTCCACCAGAGCATCCATATTTCAAATGCATTGCTGTCAAGAGCACAACCATACTTATAGTCCACATGTGCTATTACTTCTAAGACCATTGGTGTGATTGCATGGACTTTTGTTAACAGTGTGATGTCTTTGCTCTTTAATACTTTATCTCAGTTTCCTATTTTTCCCCAAAATAAGCATGTTTTAAATTCTTGGCTACAGTCACTATCCTCAGAGATCTATCAGCTCATGAAAATAAAGTGGTTTATCCTTTGTTGACTGGGATAGTCCAACAAGGCTAGTGTCTTATTTCCTGGGGAGACCTGAGGTGATATTTATACTACTAGTGGAAATTTGGCCAGGGCAGTGATCTTTTCTATAGGTGCCATAGGATCTTTTACACCCACCTGAGCTGCCACCAGCTCAAGCAAATGGGACCTCTCTGTGACATATGATCCAAAGAACAACACACTGAGGAGTGCAGCACCCCCCTCCCATATTGCACTGAAGTGGCAACAATCCATAGGCCTGGTGTGGGCATAGAACCCACAGCTTCCTGCAGGAAAGACAAGTGTGCTACGTGTTACACCACTGCTATCACTTTTTACCCATCTATTGACAAAGGATTGATAGGATTACATAACATTATCTTAGATTTTTATATTGAGCAACAAACAAACTTTTTCACTTTCACTTTAATCTATAGACTCTTCAACTGCCCCCCTCTTTCAGCCGTAACAGTGGTATTGTCTACATAACATATATGAGATTGTTAATACTTCTCCTGGCAATTTTGCTTACAGCATCTGAATCATCTAACCCAGCATTTCACATAATATATTTGGCACATGAATTAAATGTGCAGGGTGACAATATACATCCTCTCTGGGCCTCTTATTCTGTATTTAGGTATAACTGTTCCTTCTTGGTCTGCATATTGGCTCCATTTATCTAAGAAAATGAAAGACTTTCAGTACTCACTAGAAAAAGGTAAATGCATTTCTGGTACTCCCTTGCTATTTCTGTTATCAAGTCGATGGTGGTAATATGATCTCTGGTATCTCTACCTCTTCTCAAACCAGTTACTACATCTTGCAATTCTAAGCCTATATATTGATGGAGTCTAACTTACAGGAGTATTAATAGTAATATATAAATGCATATACATTTGCACACACAAACAGGCTGTGTGTATGTAACAAAACTTGACAAGTACTATCCGGCAGGTATGATTTAAGTTTCAGTCATGTCAGAGTTGTCACAATAAGTGCAGTATAACTATTTAAATAGTGCTGATGCTACATAAATATACAGACATGGGTGCCACTGTTCTTATGTGTGGCTGCACATTGCTAGCCTAAGTTCAACAAATAGTTAAAACGTGAACAGAACAGCAATAAGAAAGGGACTAAGGGGAACAGGTTGCAATTAGGCAATATATGAGAAATACTAAAACAAAGCTTGTTTCTTTCTCTTATAACTTAACGTCTCGGATAGACCATTGTTCAAAGGTTTGCACTCACTGCAGTGCAGCAGTTACCTAGGTGTTGTGCACTGAGCAGCTTAGCATAGATAACCACTGATCTATGTAATGCAGTGGAAACTGAAAGTGAATCTGAAACAAAATGCAGATAAAAATGAAGCAAGTATGCTAACAATCATCCGAATTAGACCAGCACTCAACCCCTTGTCTCAGAAGTCAAGCCAGGAATATTCGACAAGTAAAAAGAATAAAATTAGCTTAGGCAAACAGCTTACATGTAATAATTTTCCACAGCTGCACTGCCTCGATGGTCTAGGTATCACAGTTTGTTTTTTAAATCTTTACTGACATTTCATAACAACCATCTGTTGATTCAGCACAATATAAACAACATAAACAATGTGTCATGTGTGCGTAAGTCAGAAATGGACAGTGTAGCATTGTACTATAGCAAAGAGCTAAAGTATTGAATAATTTCCCATAAAAAAAAGAAAACTATGCAAAGGAAGCAGTAAATAGGGTATTAAAAATAAGCAATGTGATAACTACAACTAATAATACAGTGATAACACAATTGCTGGGATTATAAGGAAATTAATATGAAAGTGAATACTCTGATTAAGACTGTTGTAAATAACTAATGAAAGAATCCCATAACTCTTTAGACGTGAGACCAGCTACACAAGAGATAATGAAATTTGTACCATGATTCTAATCATCTATTTCTGCCTTACAACAAAAAACTTTAAAATGACTTCCATGCACACAAAGATGTAGACTTGCTGGGGGATTTCCACTGCAGTGCAGTATAAGCCCTCACCATTGCTGTCAGCATCCATACAGAGAATTGTAACCCCCCTCCCCACTACTGAATGATGACTTACACTGAAAAAAAGCAGATTTACAGCAAGTTTTTCAGTCCCTTGTCACTGGGCAAAAATTGTTCAACCGTCTAATACCCTGAATCAATAGGTAATCCCAGAATGTATGCTTCATGGATACTTCCAGATGGGTGCACCTTATGCAATAAGCATTTTAAGAAAACCCCTTCTGCAGACTGTTAGCCAGGACTTAATAATATTAAAATAAAACAATACAGTTTTTCATAATAAGGGAAACATCTCAATCTCAGCCTTTCAACTTAAGTGGTCAAGGACTCAGAACATGGTTCCTATACCCCCAAGCCAAAGTTATTCTTTGCTTTCTTAATGTGTGGGCCTATACCACTCAACCGTCCCTGATTTTGTGGAATAAACCTAATTTTGCCTCATATTTTGTCCGTCCATTGTAAAATGTTTTACTTTTTAGTAAATCATTGAGAATTACATTCAGTCAGTGAATAATGCCAGATGTTGAAGTGTCATACTTAATGTGATTCAGAAAATCCATGTTAATAGCTGAGAGGTATATACAGGCCAGTCATAACTTTGTAAGCCTCTGTGATTTTCAATTGTAGGGAGTCATTTGAAGTAACTATTGTGGAATTCCTTTTAACATGGAGTATAGTGTATATAAAGAAAATACTCAGTTGTTTGTGAAATTCAGTGTACATTATTGTATAATTAGGCCTAACATATCACCAGTCCTCCCTTCTCTCAAGGCTCCATCTAAATATAAGCTGGTCAGGAGAAGCAAAGACCTTTTACATTGATATTACTTGAGTCAAATCATACATTATACTTTAACAAAGCCAAATCTTCTTCCTAATATAACTATCCTCAACCTTAAACACAAAGTGCAAAGTGTATTGTTGTTATCTGATGCCAACTAAAACCACTTTTAAGAGGTTCCCTAGGGTAACAAGCTATGGCTGACAGTGACTCATTATTCAATATCTAAGCTCTAATTTTACCCATATAAAAGAATATTTTTTAATTCATAGAAAATAGTTGTTGAATTATAAATGCCTAAGCATATAGGTCCTGCTTAGAAATGTGTCAAAGGCCACATGAAGACATCATCTTCAATGTCTAACATCATCGCTGTACAAGCTTTACTATCTTCCTTAACATACACTTTCAGAGGCCACTTAAGTGACTGAACTGATAAAAAGAATGGGAATAAAGAACATTTTGACCACTGCTGCTCTGTCTGGAAGAGTGAGGCAAAGCTGCCTCCAGCTATGGACTGAAACAATGACCTTCTGCTACATGTTTTACAAGGTTATTTTGTGAATTTTTAATTTACTCAACAGACACATCTAATATATTCAGATAAAATCTGTGCAAAATAAGATTCATATTACAAGAAAGTTTTTTTTTAGTATGTTTTTCCTTGCATACAGATATGAATCATGAATATAAAAATAACTATTATATACTCAAAAACTAATAGTGAAATGTATAAGGCTATTTCTTAACAAGAAAGGTTTAATATAGCAATAACATAGGTTGTAACATTTTTCAACATGAAATATCTATTCATATAGCAATTGAGTAACAACAAGTAAATTAATCATTTTGGGTGATTTCAAATAAAAAAATTGCAAATTCTCTAACTCGCCCAAGGGGAGGAAAAAAGGTTAGTTTTGTAACAAACACACATTTATTGTCCATATGCTCCACTTTTTCCTAAAATATATTAAATGCTTTGTTGCCATTTTTATCATTGTAGCCCATGTTATAAAACAGCTGCTTAAAATATTTTATTTATTTATTTATTTATTTGTAGTTGATTTACCAGGATAGTCCATTGGGCCCGAAGTACCCGTTTTCAATGGAGTCCTGGGGAGAAAAGCTCCAAAAACAAAGTACAAGGAATTACAAGTAATTGAGGTTCACACTTTAACACTTACAATCATATTAAACTGATCATATTAAAAGCAATTATCAACAACAGTGGTAATAAGGCAATAATAGTGGTTGATAGGAGTAGTTAAATGTGGGTCTAAGTCAAAAAGGAGATGGTTTCATAGAGAAGGGTCTAAGTTATAAGTAGTAAAATTCTAGTATTCTGGTTACATTTTATATGTAAAGTATAGCATAGCAAATGGCAATAACAATTGCAATATGATGTATCTTGAAAGGAAAGTAGAATTTGAGACTTAAGGAAAAGTAGAATTTGAGACTTATAAGGAGTTGTTGCTTACTTATGTTAAACTAATTAAGAGAAGAGGCAGTCAGCAGGGGATGGGTTGAACTAGCAGGGATGAGAGCAGGAGCATTCCCAGGAGGAGGATAAATGTGTATGCAGGGATTTCTTAAAAGCTGGGAGGTTTGTAGTAGTGCGGATGAAGGGGGGAAGGGAGTTCCATTGGTGTGCCAGGGCAAAGGACAGCAGGTTTTTTCCTGGAGAGTGAAGAGGTTTGTACAGTTCTATTAGATTTTGGTTATTAGATCTTAGGAGTCTTTGAGGCATGTGCATTTTAATGGTGGAGGTGAGTGAGGGACAGAGGGATGGTTGGAAAATGAGTTTGTGGGCAAAACTGAGCTGAGTAAAGGACAGATAGTTAGGAAGCTCAAGCCAGTTTAATTTGTGGAGAGATAAACAGTGGTGGGTAGATGCCTTGTGGCCAGTGGCAAATTTTGCAATTTTATTATAACATGTGGACAGTTTTGTTTTAAGGGATGATTGAAGGTTTGTTAGGATAGGAGTGCCGTAAAGAAGGGAAGGGATAAGGAATGTTGTAGCCAGAGTGAGCTTAGTAGTTGTAGAGAGGAATTGATTTTGGCGATAAAGCATGCCAAGTTTAATGTGGGTTTTTTTTATGTTTAGTAGTAAGTGGCTATTGAATGTGAGTTTGTCATCAATCTGGACCCCTAGTAGTTTGCTTTTTGATACTAGTTCAAGAGGTGTTTGGTTTTGGCTGATGATAGAGAATGTATTTTTGTCAATGGATGTATTTTTTGAGGGGGTAAATATCATAAGCTTGGTTTTTGATGCATTGAGAGCAAGGTGATTGTTTTTCATCCACTGTTCAGTGGTAGAGAAGGCATCTTGGGTTAATTTTAAGAGAGTTGGAATGGATGTGGCTGTGCAGATAATTGTGGAGTCATCTGCATATTGAACGAGTTTGGCGTGGGGAACTGAGTGATAGAAGTCATTTATGAATATATTGAAGAGGAGAGGGCCCAAGATGGAGCCTTGTGGGACTCCAGTGGGTGTGTTCAGGAAGGGGGAGATGGCTGTTTTCCATTTGACTGCTTGTTGTCTGTGGGAGAGATAGCTGATGAACCAATTGATAGCGGCAGGGGAAAGGTTTAAGTTAGATAGCTTAGTAAGGAGAAGGCTATGAGATATAGTATTGAAGGCTTTAGAGAGGTTGAGAAGGAGGGTGGATACAATACAGCCAGAATCTCTAGCTGCATTTACAGTTTCTAGGAAGGAAAGGAGGGCAGTCATGGTGCTGTGGCTGGGTCTGAAACCATGTTGAGTGGAGGTTAGTAGGTTATTATCTAGGAGATAGGGGAGGAGTTGGAGATGGATGCATTTTTCTAAGAGTTTTGATATTGGAGAAAGGATGGTGATGGGGCGGAAGTTAGAGATGTCATTGTTTTTGCCTCCTTTATGCAAAGGTATGATGAAAGCTTTTTTCCAGAGTATTGGAACATAACTTTCTTGGATAGATCGGTTTATTAGGATGCTAATGGGAAAGGAGATGGCTTCGGCAGCTATGTTAAGGAAGGATGAGGGTATATTATCAGGTGCATTAGTACATGGTTTAAGATTTTGCAATAGTTTTTTTATGGTAGAGGTAGGGATGGGTTTTAGGGAGAAAGATGGGAGATGAGAGGTAGGAGATGGGGGGGTAGGAGGAGGGGTGTGGGCATAGAGGGTGGGTTGATGTTGGAGAAGGAAGTGGTTAGTTTAGAGATAGAGTCTAAGAAGAAAGAGTTGAATTGGGTGGTGAGATTGATATCTGGAGCATTTGGGTCTGGACTTGGGTTTACTGTAGTGCCAGGTTTTAGGAGTTTGTTGATGCCTTTCCCTTTCCAGAATTTTTGAGGATTTGTTTTATGGTTGTTTTGAAGTGTGGAGAAGTAGTTTTTTCGATCTATAGTAATAAGCTGTAATCCTAAAGGATCAACACATTATAACCATTTATTAGATATAAGCACTCATTTGTTTTTCTGCTTGGCTGATTTATCCTCACCAGTATAAATTTCTTGGAGTATTTGCCAGCAATCTACTAGCTTGGTCAGGGTCATACTCTTCCAGTGGCATAAAGTAACCTTTTTCTGCTATTAAGCATGCAATAATGCAGTATGTTAGAGAATGTGAAACCAAATACTACCAAATCTCTTTTGACTGCCTCTCCCAGTTGATATGTTTTCCCCATCAGTTCCTAAAAGATTACCCAAAAATCCTGCAACTGGTCATAGTCTCAGACTACATACTCTCACAGTGAGATTGTTCCAGGATCATATGCCAGAGGAAAATGGTGACCTAAACTTGGATTTATAAAAAATGGATACAAACACTTCCATGTTAAAAGCATCCATGCTGGAGATGAGGTTAACTCTGACATTAGTTTTAATAGAGCAGTAAAGTCTTTATTTTACAGTATAGATGCTTGAGATCCCTTGTCTGCCTGACATTTTATTTATTTATTTATTTATTTATTTATTTATTGTATTCGTCTACTGGGAAAGTCTGACTGGACAAGGAAAAAATGCCCCTTTTCTGTGAAGGCCCAGAGAGGGAAAAGTTCTAGAAGTCACATTAGCAAAACAATTGATTAGATGAATATGCATACATACATACACAGTCATTGTTTACTTATCAAACTAGTTAGATGAAAGATGTAGCATAGTATAAATCACCATTTGGAGAATGAGGTTATTCAAAGCAGAAAAGGTATAAACTTTGGCATAATTTATAATAACCAGATAGTCTGACAGTTTTAAATATGGTATTGACGTGTTTGTATTCCAAATGAGGATAGAGCAGACAGATAGAGGTGACATTGGATTGAGGATGAACAGGAGCAGAGCCGGGTACTGGAGAGGTATTATTTAAATAAGGTTTTGAAGTGTGTGATGTCTGCCCATTGCCTAATATATAGTGGGACTGAGTTCCATACTTTTGATATGCAGGAGGCGAAAAGTGTTTTGATTTTGATATTGATAGCAGTATTTTATCATATGAGAAAAGAGGCTTACTGTGGCTGCATTGATGGAGGGAATTCTGATAGAACATTTTTCAGGTTGGTATATGAATTTGTAGGAAATGACAAGCTGTCTGAGTTCAAGTTCTCTGAGCTGTTTAAGGTATATGCAATGATAGGTTATTAACGTGATTGGTGACACACTTTGCTACCTTATTGTAACATTGTTCCATTGAGATGAGAGCGGTAGTGTGAAGCTTGATTAGGAATGGGGCTCCATATAGGAGAGTGGACAATAAGCAGGTTGCAGCTACAACGGATTTAGCCTGATCTGTTAAGGAAGGCTTGGCTCTATAAAGGGAAGTGAGTTTCTTGAGTGGTTTGTTTATATATATATATATATATATATATATATATATATATATATATATATATATATATATATACATAGGTTGAATTTCATTTTTCATCAGTTGTGATTCCCAAGAGCTTAGTCTGCATTACAAGTTCAGTAGCAGTATTCCTGGCTGATGAGGTGGTAAACTATTTTTTTTTAGGTCTGCTCAAGGTTTGGGTGTGAAAACGATTAGCTTTGTTTTATTTGGATTGAGTAGGAATTTGGAGTCTGAAAGCCATGCTTCGACTGAGAAGAGGGATTCCTGGGTCAACTATTTGAGTTTTCAAGCATTTAGAAGAGCAGATGAGGGTTGAATTATCTGTGTATTGAATGATGGATGCCTGCCTACTTGTAATGTGCAGATATTGACAAAGATGTTGAATAGTTAGGGGACTCAGCATGGATCCCTAGGAAACTCTTACAATTACAGAGAGAAATAGGGAAAATTAATTTTGCCATTTAACTGCTTGGACTCTGTTTGTTAGAACTGAACCAAGTGGTTCTGATGGATCAATTCCTAGGGCAGTTAGACTTTGTAAGAGTTTGGTGTGGAACACAGTGTCAAAGTCTTTAGACATGTCTTCGAAGATAGCTTATACTGAGCAACCAGAAGTCCTTTTCTGGATAACTGTTGTAATAAAATTAACAAGGGCAGTTGAAGTGCTGTGTTGTGGACAGAAACCATCCTGACTTGGAGATAATAACTTATTGTCATTAATAATGGAATGTAGTTGTATTTGTATACATTTTCTAGCATTTTTGAGAGAGGAGATAAGATTGTTATTGGTCAATAATTGGCATACTTCTCAACAGTACAGAATTTCGCAGAATGTCCAGATTTTTGCCTCATATTTTTAGTCTGTTTCTCAAAAAAATGTTTTTCTTCTGGCAAATCATTGGCAAGGCATTGAGGGCTCAACTCAGAAAGTAATGACAGACATTGGAGTTTCAGACTTTCTACCCTTCAGAAAATTCATGTTAAAGCAAAGTATGATATTCTATCAACTTTCTAAGTTTGTAATTCTAATATTTAAAAAGTGTCCCTGTTATTGGTCCTTTGTTCCCCCATTATTTATGGCTTTGTCCAGATTTATTGCTCTAAGAGGTTGAGAGGTATGATAATAAGTAATGCCAGTATAGCTCCCACCATTATAAAGGGGTAAATATAAGATTTTTAAAGAGAGTGGGGAATTGAGTTTCTGCAAGGAAGTGGTTGATTTTTATGGAGATGGGTTAAGCTAATGCTTTGACTGCTACCTTAAGATGTTTGGACAGTAAGTTTTAATTTAAGGAGCAATTTTTTTATGGTGGATGTAGGCACAGGCTGTAAATAGATAATTTTCTGGTTGTTTTTTTAGATGGTGGAGATTTTGCGGGAGTGGAGATGGGATTTGAGTTAATGAAAATAGAAATGACAGACTGAATGAAATAGGTGTTGAATTGTGAGGTGGTATTTTCATTATGGTTTTTCAGGGTTGGAGTAGGTTGTGTTGTTTGTCCAGGATGTAGAAGCATGTTTATTGCTGACAAGAAGCATTTTGCATTGCTCTGGTTATTATATTGCATAACGGAGTAGAAGCTGTTTTTGAACTGCCTTACCATATCCTTAGTGATGTTCCTTAAGCATATATGCTGTTGTTGATTTGTTGTGCTAGGGTTTTGTTTTCAGGTTTCCATGCTTTATCTCAGCTTTTCATTAATAGTTTGATTTCCCTGGATTGCTATGGTACTGTGAGAGTTTTAATTCTTTTTGTTCTTATGGTGGTTTGGGTGTTTAGAATGTTAAGGAATGTAGATTATAATTTTCTAATGATTTCTTGTTTAGGGCTTTTAGTTCTGAAATAAAGGTTTGTGGGTTGAAAGAGGAAACACTGCAAACAATAGTTTAGTGATGGCATTTTGTGATGATTGCTTAGGATGCCTTGTAAAGTTCCACTAGAAGTGAAATATTTGGGACTGTCAGTCAGTATCCAGTCAATGATTGACTTGTTTGTTGTTTCATTATATCTAGCTAGGGAACTGATTAGTTGGGTGAAATTGTAAATATTCATGACATAAGATGGGGAGCTGGATCTAACGACATTCCAGTCTGTGTTGAAATCTCCTAGAATTCTTGTTTCTTATGGGAATTTTGTGGAAATCCAAGATTGGAATTATTCTGTTGTGTTTGACTTTACATGAAATTAAATCTCTTACTTGTATTCATTAAAGGAGTTCTTTTAAAGTAGACATTCATCCTTGTTTTCTTTGATTGGAGTATATTATTAATGTTTTTTGATTTTTGTTTATGTTTTTATACAACTATAGAAGTTTTCCAGTTATTTTGAGATGTTCCAATATGTCTGTGATAGATGTTCTGCTCACTATTCAGGAAAACAAGAATAGCATTTTAGATGTAAGCATTCAGCCAGTTTTGGCTTCATTTAATGGAGCACGGTGAGGGAAAGAAACAATGTAATGACCATATACCACAAGAAAGGAGTAAAATGCCTGTTTGCTTTATTGATGACATTTATTTAATATGGACCTGAAATGAAATTGAATTGCATTCATTTATAGCATAGGTTCATAGGTGTTTACTAGGATAACGATCACAAGGGCCTTTTTAAGCCTTTCCATGCATCCCAAATCTCTGACAAGTTCTGATACCATTTAGAGTAAGCATGGGGCTGGGAGATGAACCATTTACATATTATCTCTGTCCTTTAGAGACATAGGTGCCAAACCAGGAATGAATTTCCAGTTTCCCATCCAATTGTCCCAAGTTGCACTTGAATTGGGTTAGGGAGAAACTGTGCTTCACATGGATGGGGAGCCTGTTCCATAGATGGGGTAGTCACTGGGATATATATATACCTATCTCTCCAGGAAGTCCTATTTATATCACAGGCAAAGTTTAAGTCTTTAGAATGGGTAATTCTAGTGCTGTCTGTTTTGCAGATATGGAGGAGGTCCATCAGAGTGAGGTCTGATGCCAGGCATAGCTCTCCCCCTCAAAAGCCTGTAGGAGACAGAATACAGGGATAGGGCCTTGAGGCACTGCATAGGACATATTGCTTATACCCTGTATTCTTTTAGTGAGGAACCTCTGTGGACATTGCAATTGTTGGATATGCCTGGTTAGGTACATACCAAAGGGGGCATTGTAATCAATGATAGGTCTGATGAATCCTGAATACAGTGAAACAATGACTTCCTTGGACTTAGATGCAATACCTTTGTTTATAAGTTGTGCAATATAGAATGATTTCATCACCACTGTAGACACGTGATGATCAAAGGCTAGACTACTATCTATGTGTGTCCCTAAGTCTCTGACTACTGGGTCAGCTCTAAGGGTGTGTATTGTCAATATGATAGTTACCAGGGATGGATTACTTCCCAAAGGATACTATTATGCATTTCTTGGCATTTAGTTTTAGTCCATGGCTCTGATACCAGTTGTTTGTCTGTGTCAGTGTGAGATTCAATGACAACTCCTAATTTGCAATCATCTGCAAATTTAGTCAGCCAGAGATCACTGACATTGGCCTTGATTTCTGAGACATAAATGCCAAAAAGGAGTGGTCCAAGGACTGATCCCTGAGGGACTCCACTTGTGACTGCCCTGTTTGTAGAGGTGGACTCCCCAATTCTAACTTCCTGGTTCCTGTCTGTGAGCCAACTGGCTATCCACCGGGTGACATATGGGTTTGTACCTAACCCCGTGAGTTTGTTAACAATACCCAAGTGGAGTTTTGTGTCAAATGCCTTGGCCAGGTCACAGTAGGCAGTGTGAATGATTTTGCCCTCATCCATTGCTTTGATGGCCTTCATGAAGAAGTCCACCAGGTTGAGTACGCATGATCTGCCCTTAATGAAACCAAACTGGGTTAGGTCCAGTGTCTGGAGGTTTACTAAATCTCTGTTGATCATCTCCATGATAATTCTTTCTATGGCTTTACATATAAGACTAGTGAAACATATGGATCTGTAGTTTCCAGGGTTGGTAGATGGCCCACCTTTGTGCAAAGGGATGATTGTTGCCTTTCTCCATTCATGATGCATGAAGCTTGTCTGGAGGCTACAGTTAAATAGTAATTCCAGATGCCCTGATAGGTCTGGCAAATTTAAGTCAGGGGATGAGTTTTCACATTAATCTTTTAGTAAATGTAATAATACGTTTTTAGATGTAGATGTCAACAGGAGTATCATTAAGCCACCCACTGAAATCAGTTCAAAAAATGCAACAAGCAAATTGTTATTGCTATATCAAAGTATGCACCGCACTCACCAAAAACTGGAGTCATAAGAATTATGTTTAATAGGGTTAAAAATTTAACTAGTGATAGCAGCAAAATTCCAGACTTAGAGCAAGGTTTGGGAAGTATGTTATTATTATATATGTAGTGTGTAGGGGCAGCTCGTGCTATAGGACTGCAACCCCCCCACCTGTCAAATTAAATTGTACCACTGTCCTGTCAATAAATTGTACCACTGTAGAAAATTAAAAATAAAAAAAAATCGTGAGTCCCGAAACAGGACTCCATGCATGCATGCTTAGTTCCTGACTGCTGTATTAGGCAGTCCGAACTCAACGCATGCATGCGTGCTTACTTCCTAAGCTCCAGATTGCTCTGTTAGACAGTCCGGATAGAGAAGGAAGGGAACTATGCCCTGCCAGCCCAGAAGTCTGTGTGGTGATGATCGCACAGACCGGAAGACAACTGGACTGCATCGTCTTCAGGCTGGAGGGTCCAGCCTACTCACGTCTTGCAGGGAAACCCAGGACAGCCTGCACGGGCTGTTACAGAGGAGCCATGGAGGATCGGGCTGCTTGCAGGGACAGATTCATGCCGAGGCCACTATGGAGGACGTAATAGCTGCATAAGATCTCCTGGAGGGAGGTAGTGTGTGTGTGTGTGTGTGTGTGTGTGTGTGTGTGTGTGTGTGTGTGTGTGTGTGTGTGTGTGTGTGTGTGTGTGTGTGGTATTTTGATATCAATAGTCTAACATCTTGCCAAACTGACTAAAAGGGATGATGTCCTTTATGGTGAAATGAAAACCACCCAAGATGCAGCCAGTGCTTTTATTCAGTTGAAGAATATAGCTTTTTCAGAGCCTGGATTATCTCTACCAGATTTCAATAAAGCTAGTATATAGTGATGCATGAGACGTAGTACTAAGGGGATTATTATCACAAACATTGATAGGAAAAACATCCTATATGCTGTTTGAGGTGAACATTGAGCAGAGCAGAAACAAGGTATTCTGCTGCTGTGAGGGAATGCTTGCATTTAAGTAGGCATTACTATCATTACATTACTACCTTCTCATCTGATAATTTACATTGTTTACAGACTATGTCCCACTGAATACGCAGCAGGATCGAAACACGAGACTATTTAGATAGGCAAGCTCCTTATAGCCTTTAAATTCATGGTGAAACATAGCTCAGGACTGATGCAGCCCAATGCACATGGCAACTGCAGGTCTCAAAGTACATCTACAGTACCTAAAACCAAGGGGTCAAGTGGGGGATGGAGGGATGTCATTCTATCATAGTGAAGTGGTTTCAGCAAAAATGTTGTCTCAAAATGGTGTAAAATAATTTAAGCATTGTGTTATTAGTGCAAATATAACAGTTAACTTTAAAACTGAAGAAAAATGAATGCATAAAAGCTATCCATAGGACTGTTGCTTTAAACTGATCACTTCATGAATAAGGAAGAGAGGATTTCTGCATGGTTTAGTTACTATAGCCAATTATGTCATCAAATGATGTATAAAAGAGGGGGCTATAGCTCTATGAAACTAAAGAAGCAAGTCTCTCATATTCATAGAGTGTAACTGGCTGCCAGTAACATTGGCTCTTGGCATTACAGTGCAGTAAGGAAGAAATGTTAACTTTTCTGTGGTGACTTAGGCATCTTCCTTTAAATGGATTAAGTGGGCAGACTCTACACGATACCAGCTTAATGCTATGGACTTTGATTCTTTATTTTTGCCAATGCAGGAACAAATGATTGAATTGTTTTGGAAGTAACTGTTGCCTAGTTTATGGAAAAAAATGTATTGTATATCTCCCTTTTATCCAGAAAGCTATTTTGGTGTGCTATATTGAGTATGAGAGTCTTTGTCACTGCCTTTTGTATCATGAAAAAAAAATTAACATTGTTAGGAATCCTTGGACTTTGATGTGTTATGGGTACAGTACATTTTGTCAAAGTTACCAATCCTCAAAGAATTTTCCAGTGCCAGAACTGATCAAGTACATTTTGTCATGTACTGAAGAAGTGAAAGTGGGCAACATTGAATATTAAGTGTGACTGGGTACTAATGCTAAAATGTTCACTTGTAGTAAACATTTCATCCTTGGGTTGAGTGTGTGATTTTACTAATGGTTTCTGTTTAAAGTAAGAGCTAGAGAAAGAGTGTGTGTGTGAAATGCCCCAGTTGATATATACTGGTGGCTAGAGAGAACATGTACATTGAACCTTGTACTTTAATTGTAGGTGGCAAGGCCCTGAATTCCCTACCCACCACAATTTTTTAAAAATTTGCAGATTTTTGCCTCATATTTGTTCTGTTTGGTTCCTCATTAAATCTGTGGTTTCTGTATTATTGTTTCCTTATATAGTCAATAGTGCAGTGGTGCACTGCTAGCATTGCTGCCTGACAGCTACAGGTTCTCTGGTTTGATTCTTGGCTGGGGTGCTTTCTGTGTGGAGTCTACATGTCCTCCCATCTTACAAAGACATGTGTCTGGACTGTTTCTCTCTGGGCCTCTGTTTGGCTTTTGTTCCAAGTCAGACTTTCCTGGTTAACAAATGTTAAATAAATAAAAATAACAGGCATTTGAATTTCAAACTTCATATTCTTCAGAAAGTACATGGTAACACAAAACCTTTTATTCTAGCAATTTTCTAAGTTTATAACATGGATATTTGAAATTTGCCCCTATTTTTGGGACTGTATTCCCCCATTATTGGCTTCATCCAGGTTTTTTGTGCTAAGGTTGAGAGCTATGATGAGAACTGAATTCACTGAATATGTTTGGGGGCTGTATTTCCCCCATTATTGGCTTTGTTCAGGTGTGTTTTGCTAAGAGGTTGACATATATGGTGAGAACTGAATTCACTAAATGCTAGCCATTTAAGTTTAATTTTATTCTAGTAACTTTCTAACATTATACAAGCAATGTTTAAAATGTGTCCCTGGTTTTTGGGCTTTTGTCCCCTCCCCCAGTAAATTTTGGCTTTTTCCAGATTTCTTGTGCTGCAAAGTTCAGAGATACAGCTGAGTGTCGAGTGGATTTTACAAGGAGCTGAGAGCTGCAGGGGAACAAAAGTTTAGTCCTGCTTATGCTGAGTTTGCTTGCATTGTTAATAGCACAACAGGTAGTGTACTTATTTTTGATGCAAAAGGCTGTGGGTTCTACTTCCACAGTAGGTAGATGCATTACTGATACTGTACTGTGTTGTAAAGGAGAGGGGGTGGATGCTGCAGTTCTTTTTGGTGAAGATACCTAATAACTATGAACCTGTTATCAGTTTTCCATCCATTCCCTTTTGCAATATTACTAGCTTATCATTTTTTTAATGCTACATAGGCAATTTATTCCTCAAGGGCAACAGGCACTTTATTTGTAGATGAAACAATGAAATATAAAATTGTTTGCTAGCAGCAACCTCTTCATTAGTTACAGATTTCTTTAATGTTGAATTATTTAGATGACATTTACTTCTTCAGAGATTGTGCATATTTACTGATACTAGTGGACTGTAGAAGTTTGAGTAGACTTTTATGATGGAAATGTTATGAATTGGGCAGCTTTATCATTATTGGTGCATGCATTTTGTTCCATTGTTTACTGGAAAAATGTTCAAAACAATAAATTTAAAATGGCCTCTAACAACTGTACTGTATTGTACAAGGAATAAAATTTAATACAATCAGGAAGGCAAACACATGTATGTTTTGTGTGCAAGCGGCCTATGATTTGAAAGCAGCCCAAAGTTAATCTTTATCTGCCACTAGCAAAATGTATTTTCTTCCAATGTGGTTTTCAATGCTGTTTCAATGAATGTGAGTTTCAAGGGCAGAGAAGTTTTAATGCTAAGTCTATTTTCATTGTGAGACTGCATTGCTTTGTTTAGCAGATGTCTATTAGTATTGGTGCTGTAAAATGCAAAATAAAACTTTTAAATGAAATCCAAATCATTGCAGAAGTAAGCAGTATGCAAATTACAGTGTTTATGGTAAATGGGGCGAAATAACCAAGGAATGGGACATTGGAATGGCTACAGGGGGGAGGCTCCATTCAACCATGATTTTGTGAGGGGGAAGGGCAGCCAACTCAAAGACAGCCCTAGCTGAACTATACCTCTCAACTGTCCAGATTTTTTAAGAATGAATAGATTTTTGCTTCTTATTTTTGGTTGGCTCCTCATAAAATTTGTGGTTTTCTGGCAAATCATTTAGGAATGAAGTGACTAAATAATGACAGACATTGAGTTTCAGACGTCATAACCTTCAGAAAAATGCATGCTAAAGCAAGACCTGTTATTCTATTAACTGTCAAGTTTATACAAGAGCAATTTTTTAGTACTGTTTGTATGTTCCCCCAATATATTTGGCCTTGTCCAGATTTCCTGCATTACGAGGTTGAGAGGTACGTGCAAATAAATCACTTTATAGAGTTAGGAATATCAAAACCTTTCAACTGTCGCCAATTTTGGTTCAAAATGTTGCTCTCCCCCTAATAATCCCTCCGCAAAATGGCAATATTGGAAGAAAACATGCAGGGTTTACAATTATAAATAACTGTAATGATCAGAGTTATAGATTACTTTTATTTCAGAAATGCATGTAGATTCTCTTATTTTGTCAGCTGCTCAAGTTAACAGTACTAATATTAAAAAGGTGTCCCTTTTTTGACAGGTTCCCAGCTGTATTGTGTGGCAACTTTATATTTTTGCATCACATGTTTGGTCTGTTTTTCATAAAATTGTGGTTTTCTGGCAAATTAGTGGCAAATCATTAAAGATTGAAGTTAGAAAATAATGGCAGACATTTGAGTTTCAGATTTCATACCCTTCAGAAAACTCATACTAATGCAAGATCTACTACTATTCTATTAGCTTTTTAAGTTTATAAGAGAAATATTTAAAAATTGTCCTTATTTTTGGGCCTGTGTCCCACTTCTATATATGGCTTTGTCCAGATTTATTGCTCTGAGGTTGAGATGTATGAGTGTCAGAGCCATCACTGTCAGCCAGAGACATTTCAAATTGTGACATACTTGTTGCACCCCTCTCCCCCATGTAGTGACTCTGCATGTGTCCAAGCAAGGCAAGGAGCAGTGTAAGTGTGCAAATTATTCCCCCATACAAGGTAGACACAAGTACAACAGTGGCTTTTCATCTGTCCTTGATTTTGCAGAATGTTTTGGTTTTCTGTCATATTTTTATACTGTTATTTTATGCTTCTTATTATTCAGAAAATGCATGCTGTCACAGTGCCTTGTTGCTCTGTGTTTAAGTAGCAATGCTTTAATGACCATCAGGTAAGCTTGTCTGAGATTGTAAGATGCAAGTAAGCTTTAATAAAAATACTTTTAAAGAATTACCAATATTGAAAGCATTTTTGTTGTTGCCATGCAGAGAATATTTACATAACTAGATAACGTATAAGCCTTAGGTATTGAATTGCATATGACAGTATTTATAATAAAGGACAGGATTACAGTATTTTCAGAAGTTTATTACATTTGTTGGAAACATGCAGTCATCTTGCCGGCTGTACTCGTAAACTAAACAATGCCAGTCTATCATGTGTGGTCCATAACTTGTGCAGTAATCCTTTAAGCAATTTATCTTGTGCTTGTTTCTTGTTTGCTGTTCAATTTTTACTTTGATCATGTCTTCCCCATGAATCAAGTAAATAGTTGTTGTCAGGCAGCAGGTGTTTTTTGGATAAACATTTTTACAAGTGAGGGTATCACAGAGATTGCTACTTTCAACATGTTACTTGGTAATTTTATAAAGCTGAATATAAATTATAATTAGAACTGCAGTGCAAGGAGAAGTGGTTTGAGTTGAATGCTGCTTGTTTTTTTTTTTTTTTTTTTTTTATACTTTATTTTGACTGGCATTCCAGTAATGTATTTAAAAAGTAATTTATTTTTTTCATGCCTCACAATCGCTGTGTTTCCATCTAGATATTAAGTAAGCTATTATGTAGACAATGCATTAAAATATTTTTTTCTTCTGCACTTCATTTTGTCTTGATTGGACTCTCGTAATGATGGTTTGGCACCCAGGGCAGCGTATTTAATTAAAGTTCCAGTTGTTGTGGTTTTGAGCATAGCTCCACCTTTTACTAATTGGCCACACCCTTTCTATTGGCCCTATCCATTCAGCTGTCTCTTGCAGCCCCCCTTTAATTTGAAATCAGCAGCCGCCACTGGTAGTGTGTCTGTGTGAACAATTAGATAATATATTGACTGAGGTGAAAAAGAGTTATACAGGGGCAATAATGAATATTAGAATACGGCTACATCCTTAACATATGGTGTTGATGTTCAGGGTATTAAGAACATTATGATCAACAATTGCAGGTTATTTAATATCAACATGAAATTACTTCAGATTTTGGAAGAAGAACCCAACTTTATAAATAAAAGAGCATGTAGTATGAAGAATGTATTGGAAAACAAAAATAATAGGAAGAGAAAAGATGAATTGTTTAGAGCTTTTAAAAAAGATTACTTTTTTAGGGGTATTAATAATAAAACTACTTTTAAGTGGTATAGTTGTTCCATATTTAGATTAATTGGAGACAGTCCTGATGTTTTTGTTTTCACATTTTCAAGACATAATTCTCCACTGGGAGTGTTTTCCTGTAAGTCAGAAAATGTGGTTTACATCACCATCTGTATTTTATGCAAATATTTTTATATTGGAAAGATGGCTAAGACTTTTACATGACAGAAATGTACTACACTTAAGGGCTATAAAGAATAAAGATGTCTTCAATGCCCTTTATCAGCATAATGCGAAATGTTCAAATTTCAAAACCTTTAGTTTCAATGTGTTGTATCATGAGAAGAAACAGGAGACAGGAGATAATACAGGAGATTATTTTAGAATTTATTGAATATAAATGGCAAGTAATATTGGATGTGACCATAGGTTTTGGTTTAAATGTATCTGTCAATTTAAATGTTTGTTTTAAAGAGTATTAGGGCTTATGATGTTTGAATATGTGATAATATCAACCAAAGATAATACTTTTTTTGTAAGCTGATAACCAGAAATGGTTATATAGTCTGATGAATTCTCACGTCCCACTAATTCTACAGGAGACAAAAGCACTTATTTGTATTCCTTAAATATTTATTTTTAATGTGGGCATTTATCCTTTACAATCTTTGACTGGAGTATATTTTTTTTATACAATTGCATGAGTCTTCCAGTTATTTTGAGACATTTTTGTTTATAATACCTATACCAATACCCCTTTTTTAATTTTATCTTATCTTAACATATTGTAGTCACCTCATCTTTGATTTGCAGATTTAGTCATGTTTCAGTAATTACTAGAATATGTGGATGGGTTTGTCTATTCAGGTGTGCAGGTCTGCTATTTTGTTGTGAAAATTTCTTAGGTTAATTGCATATAGGTGTAATCCACAGGAGTTGTTAAATGGAGGCATTTTTGTGGGATGGCTCTGGTTTAGTGAATGAGCTTGTGGGGCTAGGAGTCCTAGGTTGGGGTGGATGTGTCCAGATAATGGGATTTTGCATAGGCAGAGGTACTTTGGGAGCAATTATCATTTGTTTATGCTTTTATGTTAGGTTTGAAAGGTGACAGGCTTTGGTTTTGCAACGTATTCACAGTAGATTGGTTGTTATGTTTATAAAGCTAAAACTTATGGTGAAGTGGGTATGTGAGGATTTTGAGGGATGAATGTCTGCATAGGTGTTGGTTTTGAGAGTGTTGAGAGGTAGGCATTTGTAGGAGGTGATGTGAACAATGGTTAAAAGTAATATTAGGAGAGGTAAGAGTATGAGTATGTAAATGTGGAATGTGGCTATTGCTAGGTACATGGTTGCAGTTAAGTGGAGTAGTGGGGAGAGCTGTGCTGTAATGAATGGGGATATAAGAAAGTAGAGTGAAGAAAAGTAATTATAATTTGCTAAGTAGTAGTGTAGAAGATTTCTCCTTAAAGTTGTAGGAGTACTGTGGGAAGTATTATATGAGGAAAAGCAATTAAAATTTGTTAAGTAGTGGTGGTGTAGGAGATTCCACTTTAAAGAGGTATGCTAGTTAAAGAGTTTGTAAGATGATACATAGACTGGATAGCCTGTGATGTTAGATGGGAGGAGTTAGTTATGCTTAAAAGTAGATATGATGGGGTGGGTATTGGAGATAGGATAGGGGTGTAGACTACACTAGTGGGAAAATTATGTGATGCCTCCAAAAAACTGTGAGATAAGTGGGTAAAGCTAGGTATGTTATCATGCTACTTTAACAATTAATGCCTCATCACAGTCTAGTTAACTAAGGAAACTCTGGTAAGGTAAACTCTGGTAATGATACTTTGTTGTTGGTCAATGCAGTGAAGGTTGAAATGTTAGGAAGCAAACTCAGGGAGTACTGCACATATTATAGATAGGGAAATATAAAGAAGCTTGATTAGTTAGGCTATGTTTTCTTTTATCACCTTTCAGCTACTGTGTCAAAGCAATTTTATATTTTAGTACTTGAGTCAGGCAGAATCTCTACTTTATTTAGCACCAACAAAAATCATAAAAGGGGAGGTCATAATAAATTAACCTGCTTGGTGTTTCACTTATGTGTGAAAAGGGAGAGCACCTGTTTATAATAGATTATATGGTTATCAGGTTGATGACATTCTGAAAAAAAGTGTTGAGAAGTGTTTAAAATCTGTTGCAGTAAGTATCTGAGACATATAACACAACACACTGTCTAACTGGAAAAGACTGTTTAAGTTTGGATGAATGCAAGATGCGCTTCATAAAAGAACAGCAATCCTATTAGGATCATAGAAGAAGGCAATTTTCATAATATGGTGGATGTGCCCCTGTATATCATGCTGAGGTATTAGGAAGAACCGCTAAAAGCATGTTTTTGTATATTCCTTCAACTATATCATAAAGCAACATACAGGGATCCCTAATGTGATCTTTGGAATTATTCAAACAAGGGGACAACAACATGGGATGGGTGGAGGTAGACAAAAATGTTGCCATGGTAAAAGTGGTTTCTGGGTGTACAGGTCTCCTAAATAGTGAATCAGTGATGCTTAAGAACCTATTAAAATATTTGGAAGCCATATACCTCCTAAATGCTGAGGATTATAATGAGGTGTTGGGAGTATCTCATTGTGGTTTGGGACCATAAAAAGTTCTGTATTCTTTTATCCCATTTCCTTAAAATAGCTCAAGGAATATGATACATGAGTCCTTGCAAAATGTATTGCAGATTAGGGTACAAAATAATTTTATTGTGGTGTAATTTAAATGTAAATAAAATGAACCAACCATTCCTTTCTAGTAAGTTCTTATCCAGGATCTGTTGAATAGACTATACATTTAAATACTTATTTTTGTATGACTTCAAGCTAATAAAATATCTACATATGTAAGACTTAGGCTAAAGAAAAAAAATGTACTTGCTCTGCTCCATCAGTGGGACAGAAAAAGTGTTAGATATTAACAAATATTTTATATATGCTGCCATTTCTACAAGACATGCCAATTTAAAGGTAAAGTAATATGTAGATGATTTAGAAAATCAAGCCATCATTCATGAACAATGGTACTCCACTTGGTTAGTGACTCCACAGGTAATGAAGAGAAGTTTAGATATATATTAATTTATTTTAGCAACAGCTGTAGAATTATTATAAAGTGGCCATAATCCTTCTATAAAAGCTGCAGGGAAGGTATAGTTTGCCAACACTGGGAACCTATACCCTCTACCTAACAGTGTCAAATGCCTGCTCTGTGTCTTTTGACAACTCTACTGGCATAGTTTTATTTTTCCCCTTTCCAACCATTGGGTTGCACTAATTATATGTTGCCATGAGGTCCTACCTTTTTCAAAGCCAACATGGCCTGTGTTAATGAATTGTAGAAGCAAAGGAACGTTCCTCACAGTGCAAACACTTATATATTTTACTGTCCACACTGAGTAGGGAAATTAGATGCTAATGAGAAGAGCAAGATTGATCTTTCCTGAGCTTTGAGAAGAAGCGTATCAGTGATGCACTTGTGAATTCCTCAAAGGACTTATGCAAGCCACCCAAAACAGGCTTTCACAAGGCTTTGCATACTTTAGTGAGCAAACTACCTGCCTCAGGAGCTTTATTAGATTTTACATTTTTAGTTGTTAATAGGATGTTTAATTTTAGGTAAAGGCTGCTTTAATTTTGCATTCTGCTCTTATGTTAGATTTGGTATCGAAGAAAATATCTGTTCCATGTCACAATTGGATAAGGATTGTTCAGAATCCATAAGGTCATCTCTAAAGACCCATAAATAGAATTGTCTGAAAGTTCCCAGTGTGTCTCCTTTTGATATCTGCAGGTTTGACTTGTTTTGAGAAACAGTAATGATTGCCATAAACTTACTTCTCTAAGCTCATCTGGAAGAGACCTGGGGGAACAACCAATATGCTTGCATTCGTAGACTGTCTAGGGCTAACTCACTTGTCCTGTCCAAAATATCCTGAATTTTTGCCTTCAATTGATATATTTGATTTTTGTAAGACTGTGGGCTTGAACCTGATCCTACCCAAAGTAATTCCAATTACTGTCAATTTCTGATTCCAGGATTTCCAAATGCCATTTACCTATGTTCTAAGTTTAGCATGTAGATAATCCTTGTATGTATCCGGGGATGACACCGATTCCTTCATGAGCTTCAGCTATCTTAAGGGAAAAATCTGATCATCAATTATAATAGGGGTATAACCTCCGTAACATAGACAGTGGTGGACTGATATTGGTAAATGCCATGTGATTGCATCTTATCAGAATAAAGACAGGCTACTACATTATACTTTAAATGAAAATCTAACAGGTCTTGATCTATATAATCTATCCGTTTGTGAATATATTCTGTGGTGTTATGAATAGTGGGCATTCTTAGGTCACATGGGATTGTCATGCAGACCCATGTCTACTAAAGACATTTAACTACCCATGATTTGAAGGCTTTTAAATACGGTTTTTAAGTTTCCTTTCTGTCTTTCCAATATAAAAACAAGCACATTTGGAACAGAAAGCACAATAAACCACCTTCTCAGTATAACAGCTGCACTTTTTTTGTAAATAGACCTTTATACCATTTATGTTAAAGTTTGACTCTTCATTAATATGTTGGCAATAACTGCATGCCCCACACTTCTTCATATGGCCCCCATTCTGAATCTGGTAACTCCTTTCAAAGATGTTCTTTAAGGTTTGTCCCTTTCTATATACGACAATAGGCTTCTCACTTATGCATTGTCTAATATCATTGCTTGAGGTCAAAATTATCCAATTTTTATCCAAAATCCTGAACATTTCTTTACTGTCAAGATTATAAGAAGTGATAAAAGCTGAACGAAACTTCCCATTTGGTTGCACTTGTTCAGCAGGTGTCATAACATTCACATTAACATTGTTGTCTGTATTAATGGAACCAACATTCATATTTAAAACCATATAACTGTTCCCTTCATTGCCAGAGTGGACCATCTCCAAATTCAATATAGCATGATAAAACCCTCTCTCTCTCTTATTAACTACTTCCAACATTAAGTTGTTAATTAAGTCCAATGGGTATTCTCTTTTAAGAAACATATCTTTCAGCAGTTCACATTCATCCAAAAAAAGAGTCGAAACTAGGCACCATCCGAGCAGCTCTAACAAACTGTCCCTTAACAACTGCTCTTTTTTGCTTGAAGGGATGGCTACTTTCAAAATGTAAAAAAAGTTTGAATACGTTTCCTTCCGATAAATACATGACTCAAAATTCCTTAAGACTGTATTTTTTGTCAGTTTAACATCCAAATATGAGAGTTCATTGGGATAGATATTATGGGTGAACCTTCAAAAGGCTGTTGAATTATTCATGTGAGTTAAAAATTCATTAATCATCTCACTTGATCCATCCCAAAATATAAAAATATCATCCAAAAATCTCACATACATTTTACAATATTGATAATAAAATGAGTTAATAAACTTTTTCTCCCATTGTAGCATCACCAAATTAGAGTACAAACCACCACATGGAGAACCAATAGCAACACCAACTGCTTGGATAAAAAAATCACCATTAAAAAAATATACAGTTATTTTTCAACACAAGTTCAAATAGTTGTTCGTATACATTAATTTTTGGTTGTGATACTCCTTTTTCCAATAAATAGTCACATGCCGATTCAATACCAGTATCATGGGGTATTGAGGTGTACAAATCCTTCACATCAATGGTGATGAATACACCCGTCTCACTGTATTCTAAATTATTAACCCTTTCTAAAAAAATCCCATGAATCCTTACAAATAATAGTTTCTTCACTAACAAAACATTTCAAATTAATATCCAAGTATTTTGCTATGGGATAAGTGATAGAACCACACCCATTCACTATAGAGCCCATAGGAGGATCAACCATATTCTTGTGTAGTTTTGGTAATCCAAATATACAAGGAGTTTTTGGATGGTGCACTGACAGGTAATTGTACTCATCTGTAGAAATTGAGCCTTCAATAAAGAGGTCCATTAATTCATTTTTAACTTTGTTATAAATGCCATTTAACTCATTAATAGGGATTTTTCTATATGCATCACTCAATAGAATATTGTTCATCCTTGTGTTATAATCAGATAGATCCATAATGACAATACCACCACCTTTATCTGGTTTTATAATCCACACATCTCTATTTAGACCTAAGTTTCTTTAGACCATCCATCTCACTTTTACTTAAGTTAGGTGAGCGTGCATTTCTGTGCATATTTCTAACATCTATTTCACACATTTTATCAAACATTGCTAACGCAGGGTGTAGAGGTGGGTTGAACGTACTTGAAATGTGCAAAGGGTTACTTACATATTCAACAGATTTAAAAAGGACATTTAAATTCAACTTTCTAACAAAATATCTGATATCAATTAATGTTTGTGCAATGTTAAAATTTTTGGCTGGGATAAATGATAAATCACAATCATTAACATCAAAAAATACATGAAGAAAAATTGTATACATTAAAATAATTTCTAGAATTTTTTAAAATAACACAATTATTCAACATATGCTCATTCGAATTCAATTCCATTCCCGATATCCCTCCTCCCTCCCTCCCTCTGATAATACATTTGTCCCCCTCGACCCCTGTTTGCAGGAAAAGTCCCTTGATTCTGCACGTTCTGGTTGTTTCTGTCTCTCAGTCTTTCTGATCTCCTCAGTGGGGGAAAGTTGTCTTGATCTAAAAAAATGTTCCTTATTATTCCCAAAGGCTTAAAGTTAACTTGAACATCTTCACGAGCATTTCTTCTTAAATTTGCACTCTATGATGAACGCTGCTCTCCATCCATTAAACTCATACCAGCAATTCTTCCTGAATGCTCCTCATTACTGGTGTTGTTGCCGTTGTTGTTTAAACTTCTGTCTCCATCAGGTCTAATGTCAGCATTTTCAGAGTCTATAAAAAGAGAAATAGCACTCGTTTCCTCACCACAACTTCTACTAGAGCCAGCAACTGCCTGGTCTGGTCCTCCCTTCGGAGCTGACTTCATACGGGCATGCTCTATTCTGTCTAACCTTTGAGTGATCTATTCCAAATGCTGCAAGATATCCTCAATCGAACTGTTCCTTTGTGGTGTATATAATGATTGTGAAGCCTCCATCTCCTGTTACTCCGTTGCCATAAGAAACACAAATAACTTCAAACTTTTGAAAGTCAAAAAACAAACCACAATCCAAAAACCGGCCTCGGTTGCAACAAGATGAAGAAAGATAAAAAATTTCAAATAAGCAACTAAGAAGTGCTTACAGAAAGAACTTTAATTTAACAAATAAAAATAAAAATAAATCAGATACATCCAGTGAATCTTATCTTAAACAGTGTTGTATAAAAAGTCATGTCAGATAAAACCCCAGTAACCAAGTTAAAAAAAGTCAGTAGCTGATGCTAAGTGAGCCTTCACTTGAAACGCTAACATAAAACATTTCTATGGCCTTACGATTTTTTAGAACAACCTTGATTTTGCCTCATATTTTGCTCTGTCCAACATAAAATGTTTCATTTGCTGGTAAACCACTGAAAAGTACAGTTAACCAGTATCAGACAGAACTTAATAATTAGAAAATGTGTGTTGATGCAAAACCTGTTGTTCTAACATCATTGATTTTGCCTCTTATTTTTGCCCTTTCCCTCCTGAAATTTTTGGTTTTCTGATAAATAATTGAGGCTTTTGGTCGGTCTGTATTGGAAGACATTAGAGTTTAAATACCTCTTGTTTCTAAAATGCATGTTAATGTTCTATTAACTTTATAAGTGGATTAAAAAAAACTTCATAACTTCACAAGTGTTACATTGGTGTTGGAAGTGACATAGGCAATACCAGCAACTTCATTCCTGAATGCGACTTGTGCAACTTATGCATGGTTCAGTGTTCTCCATTATCATCAGAAAAAACATGTCAAAATGAGAACTTATGAAAATACAATTTTAAAATATATAATTGTATCCAACTGTTATATACAAACTGGTGCATTCACTGCCAAGGTTACTGGGGAAGCAATTGTCTCCAAGCAAAAAAAATTAAATAGAGGAAGTCAGTTATGATGTTAAAAGACAATCAACTTTGTGCAGTCTGGGCCATAAGCTATTACCCATTACTAAATGCAGAATGCCAAGACTATACAATAGCAACCACTTAGCATTTATTCTGGAATTTGAAAATTGCTTTTATCAATTTAAATTGCAGACTGACCTCTGTTATATTCATTCACAATCCGCAACATGAAGCATTAAGGACTATTCATAGAAAACTATATGTCCTTTGATTTTGAAGAAATAAAAGAAACTTGAAAAGGGGTATATTTGTCAAGTTACATCTATGCCCAGGTTTAGAATTTTGGAACTTTGACAGGAGGTTGTAGCATCCATTACTGAGTGAACCCCTTAGAGACAGTTCTTGCATGCCAACAATGTTATTCACAATAAAAGGATGCTTTCAAGAACTAATTCTTACTTTAGCACAAAGATTGTATTACCAGTGACTCTGATTTAGTCCACCCAACAGCAAGTATTTAATCAAACTCTTTAAAATAAATTTGAAGTTCAGTTGTGTAAGTTACATGTTCACAGAGATAGATGCAAATCACCTCATAAGCAGGTGAACTACATGCAAATGAGGGAGAAAGAATGATTCAGCAAGCCGAAAGGCAGTCCTGCAGACCCTCTGTTGGTGTCTGTAATGTATAAGGAAACATTCCATGTACAGGATGTTAGACAGACAGCAGGGCTTTAAAAGTGCAGTTAGAAGGACAGAAATAGCATAGCAGACACAGATATGTGTAAAACTATCCACCTTGTGTCCAAAACCATATGGAAAATAATTTAAAATATTTTATTTTTAATAATCATGGTATGTTTGCATGTCACCTTGCAGTGTGCAAACTTGCCATTCTGAAAAATAAAATTTAAAAGGGTATGAAAATGTAATGCAGTAGTATGTGACAGTAATGCATGATAGGACCCTACATGGAGTATCTACAATGCTGGTATGGTGCTGTTGTGAAGGAGGCAGAACTGGGAACAGTGCAGTATCCAGGTTGTGTGCATGGATCCCTATGCAAATGAGGTGGGGTTACTGAACAGCACAAATGGGTATCCGTGTCTGCAGATCACATCCGTGTAGGCACAGAACCATGTTTGTGTTCACAGAAGACATAGCTGACATCAAAAGGGGTGTGTCCACCGACTTGTAAGCTCATTAGAGCACAGCGGTGCCTGTTTGTGTGCAGTGGGTGCTTTGCTGCAGGGGAGGGGGTGTCCAGTAACTGCTGAGCTTTGTTTACCTTCGGGGCACTTGTTTCAGTGTGTTTCTGCATGCCACTGTGCTGAGTGTGCCCGTCCATGGGATGTGTCTACTGACTGCTGAGCATTGCTTATCTTTGTGGCTTGGGTTTGCACAGCATGCCATAGTGCTCAGTAAGGAAGGCTGTAAACTAAAAAAAAAAAAATTGGCTGAAGAAAGTCAATGATATATTAATTACTTATGACCCCTGTTTCACTAAAACTAGGTCCATTAAAACCCATTAATGATGTACTTGGCAGGTGAGATGCATGATAGGTAGCCAATCACACAAGCTACACCTATAGCAGAGCCCTATAAAGCCTACATTCACCCTATAATCTGATTTCTCCTCCATATGCTGCACCAGCAGAGTGCAAACTTGAGATTTTTAACTGAAGGACTGCTAGGGGCTGCTGCAGGTCTGCTACATCTGTATGTGCTAGATGCTGAGGTCAGTGCTCCTGCTGTTGCTGCTGACAATAGGCCTAGACTGAGAAGAAAAAGAGTGTTCAGGCCCAGGGTAACCTACCAGAGCTATATGAGCTGGAGATTGTAGAGCAATACAGGGTGAACAGGGACATACCACAAGAACTCACTGAACTCTGCCACTCTCAACTCAGACCCAAAGCCAACAGAGGGGAACCCATCCAAGTGGAAGCAAAGGTATGTGTAGCTCTAAAGTTACTAGCTACAGGTACTTTCCAAACATGAACTGGGGGCATGATGGGTGTCTCGCAGGCGTCAGCATCCAGGTTACTCCACCAGTTCCTGGATGCCTTGCTACCACATGCCAGTGAGCACATTTATTTACCCCATACCCCTGAGAAGAGGGTTAGAAGTATGCAACACTTCCACCATGTAGCACACTGCCCTGAGGTACTGGGTGCCACCAGTTGCACTCATGTACATATCAAGGCACCACCTGGTGAGGAGGGTAGAATCTACATCAACCGCAAGGGGTATTACTCCAACTACTAGGTTGAGTGCAATGCCCAGGGCATTATCATGAATGTGAATGCTGGTAGCCCTGGCAGTTATCATGACTCCTATATCTGGCATGCATCACAGCTGTACCAGATGTTTACTAGGGTGGACATCCCACACGGACATTTTTATGGGATGCTGGCTATGCACTGGAACCACGGATGATGGCACCTATAAGAAATGCACACACACTCACCGAAGAATGCCATAATGAGGCACATGCACAAGCTAGGAACATCATAGAGTGTGTACTTGGGCTGCTGAAGTCGCATTTCCAGTGCCTTGATATATTCGGTGGAGCCCTGCAGTACTCTCCAGCCACATGTGCACAGATGTTCGCAGCATATACCATGGTACACAATATGATCCTGTGGAAACAGCTGCAGCAGGATCAGCAAAGGGAAGGGATACACAGTCCCCCACTAGTGACTAGGTCCTCACAGCCACACCCACAGGGGGACTCTGAGGAGGAACCCCTTGAGGTTGTCCCTCTAGGAACCATGGATGATGGCACCTATCAGAAATGCACACACACTCACAGAAGAATGCCTGGACATGGCCAAGAGACAATGCGTAGCACATGCACTGACAGCCTAGTGTCCTAGGGACTGACACTTTACTCCGACTCACATACATATAGTAAAAATGATACCAACCGGCCCACACAACTTGTACCTAACTATGTATTGGCTGTGTACTACAGGTATCAGACAGAGTCAGGCTTGAACTACAGGTCTGTCAACTACTGCATTCGCAAGGTATGTCACTCTGCTATACACCACTTGTAAGGGGTACTAGAATATGATAGCATATATATGGACCTGCCACATGTTTGCAAGGGAATATAATGGCTACTGAGCTACTTGCAGAGACCTAAGAATCACTTAGGACAACAGGTACTCTGTCCGATAGTATGTGCCCCATAATATTCACTAGGCCACATGGCTGCACAATCCCCTACAGTATTCAATGGAGATGGCAAACAGTGGGGTCCCAGGACAGTTGCATGACTGTCTATGCCAGCAGAGCATGGGCTGGTGGTCCCTCACCCTCAGCACATCATTGTTCCAATACAACTGCTGTAACAGTAAGTCTACAATGATATATTAGCAGACCTGACAATTCCAGGGTTGTAACCTGGTCACACATTATATTTCCCACATAACACAGAGGTGACAATGTATGTCTGTATGCTGTTGATAGGGTGAGGAATGAAACTTCTCTCTCTGACGGCTGTTGTGAGTCACTGGACTACGGACATTAGCATGGGTTATGGTGTTGATGGTTTGAATCTTGCAACATTTACATCTTTTGCATATGCGGTACTCATATGGTGGTATTCCCACAGACTGTCAATCTGTTATTGCAAGAAAGCTGGACAAAGCCAGAGTGAATGGGGGGACAAAGGGCTACAACTGCAGACAGACATTACACATGCTCTGATGAACCTAGAAGTTGGCTAGTACTACAGCAGGTTGCAACAGGACAGAGTAGTTGCAGGATGTAAAGGCTGTCACTTAAATGTGTCAGTAGTTACAACAATTCAGTGATTGCAGTTTACAGTATTTTACCAGAAAACCACAAATGTATAAGGAACAGACCAGACATATGGGGCGAAATGGTGGACATTCTGCAAAAACATGTGCAGGGAGAGTTATGCAGACTGTTACTCTGTGTGTGGTGTTACATCATGTACCCCAGTCATATCATACCTCCCAATCTCTTAGAACAGTAAATCTGGACAAAGCCATGAATAAACGTGGGACAAAGGCCCAAAAATAAGAACAATGTATAAATCTTGCTCTTACAAAGTTACAGAAGTTGGCACAATAACAGGTCTTGCATTATCATGACTTTCCTCATGGGTATGGAGTCAGAAACTGAAATGTATGTCATTATTTCTAACTTGAATCTGTAATTGTCTGCCACTAATTTTCCAGAAAACCACACTTTTATGAAAAACAGACCAAACCTGTGAGGAAAAAATCTGGACACTCTGCAAAAATCTGTACATTTGAGAGTATGAGTCACATTAACTACAGCAAACAGCCAAGGAATGCCTTGAACAAGTGCAGGGAAGTGCTGTACTGTGGAAACAGGTGCAACAGCCAATGTGTGCAGCACACAATATCCTGGAAAAAGAGTATAAGTAGCTCTGGCCTGGAGTCACCTTGTAAGTACTGCCAGTCACACTGGGCATGTTTCAACACTTAGCTAACCTGAGCACAAGTTTGTTGCCTCTTCCTCACAAAGACCTGGTATGTGGAAATATGCCTGTACATACAGACAGCTATGTATACATATCTGTCTGTTCCTATCCTCCTCACACATGATTAGTGAATCTATCAGTATGTGGCACACACACACACACACACACACATATATATATATATATATATATATATATATATATATATATATATATATATATATATATATATATGTATTATAACACCATATATAGTTATATAAAATGCAATGATACACAGACTCCTCTGCACATAATGTAAACACACAGTAGTATATATAGTTGAGGGGGGCACAGCACTAGCTTGGTTTTATATTGACCAGTTTCTGTTAATAGGGTAAGTAGTTTTTAACCAAACTAGGTGGGAGGCTATGCCCCACACCCCCCAATCATGGGGGGGACTGTGCCCCCACACCCCACTAACTATATATACTAACTCCAGGATTACACTACAGGTGGGGAAAGGGCATATACACTACCATTACTATTTTCAGTGAAATGGGATTTGGTCAAATGAGTTTTCGGTGATTTGAGCTTTCAGCAATTTGGTCTCGGTGAAATGAAATTCAATGAAATGAGTTTTTGGCGAAGTGAAGTAGATCCATATATATATATATATATATATATATATATATATATATATATATATATATTGTATGGGGATGTATGAATGTACCCACAAACCTCTCAATGCTGATCAAGGTTGCCACAGTGCATAATCCACTCACCCACAGACCCTTGTGCCTGTGGAATGTCACCCTGTAAACAGACACAGTTGAGCAGGTGTTGCAATGTACAATGGCTGCAATGCATGCCTTGGGCAAGCCATATTGTCTCTGGCCTCGTCTGCCTATCTAACTGCAATCAGCCACATATGGCCTTACTGGTAACTGTACACACATAGCAGGGCTATTAACAGGTATAGCACACCTTGGGCATTAGATACAATAATAGAACCAAGCAATATCACTCTACAGGCCACACATGCTGTCTAACACAAGGCTACTTTGCATACTCCACAAGTACTCTGCCTGCATTCACATATGCAATAGATACAACATGTGGTGCATGCAATAAATTCTCCAACCTATAGTGTGCACTACTACAAAGGTAGGGGTTCTAATCTCACATCATGGAACTCGTGTGTGTATATATCTGTCCCCTTGCAGCATTACAGACATGCCCATATAGCTTATCTCTGAGCAATGGTTATGCATTTTAAGGCCCTGTTACTACCTGCTGGCCTCTACATTGTCCTCCTTTACAAGGCCTGCTGATGTCATCCACCTCAAGAATGCTGGCTACAGGTCTAATGTTAGATAAACTCCATGGCGCATGCATTAAGTACTGCAAGCTATAGTGTGTAATACTAGATAGGTAGGGGCTCTAATCTCACATCAACCAACTTTTGTCTGTGTGTGTGTGTGTGTGTGTGTATTATATATATATATATATATATATATATATATATATATATATATATATATATATATATATATATATATATATATATATATACCCTTGCAGCACTGCAGACATGCCCACATGGTCTATCTATGTGCAATGGTTATACATTATATGGCTCTGTGACCTGCAGCTGGCTCTAAATTGTCCTCCTCTAGAAATTCCAGTCTCACATAGACCTACCACGACAACAAACCAAACATAAACACACAAAAACATACTTGGAGGCTCTAAATAAAAATCTGCCTAAGCAGCAGAGACCTCCAAATCAGACACCCAAGCAACCGCTACCCCAAAACAAAACACGTGCAACACATAGCTCACAAAGCCAGTGTGCCGAACAGTCACAGCCCTTAAGGCTAAACAACACACTTGATACACTTGTAATAGGTGACTCTATCGTCAGGCACACTGACGTCCCGCTCACCAGGCTGAACAAGGAGAAGGCCATGGTGAGCTGCCTGTCGGGCGCTAGGATCCGCCATATAACACAAGCACTCAGGTCACTCCAAGGCAAGTACAAATATGACTCAGTCATTGTCCATGCTGGTGTGAATGACCTGAGACGTACCTCCCTGGACTACATGAAAAGAGACATAGAGGAGCTCTCTGAGCATGTAGCCCAGGCCGGTATGACCCTGACCTTGAGTAGCATCTTACCCTCACCAAGAATGATGCCACAATATGAAGACAAGATGATCAATTTCAACAATTGGCTTAAGTGTTGGTGTCATTCAAAGGGGATCCAATGCCTGTCAGCCTGGGATGACATGCTCGACAAGCCACGATGCTTCGCTAGGGATGGCTTGCACCTGTCACCCCTGGGCTTTCGGATATTGGCAAAGGCTCTTGCTACCCCCATAGTGCCTTTTTTAGGCAAGGCTCAAAAGACAAACCCACCTCCATAGGTATCACAAGGGATAAGAAACTAAGAGTAATGCTACTCAATGCCAGAAGTCTAAACCTCAAGATGCATGCACTCGAAACTCTCCTTAGCAAGGAGAACACCAATATCTGTGCAGTAACAGAAACCTGATTCAAGGCTCCCGAGAGCACCCCAGCACTACCAGGTTATACCTCATACCATGCTTTTTGGCCCCAAAACTTGGACCAAACCACAAAAGGAGGGGGAGTATCAATATTCGTCAAAGATACCCACACCTCCAGGTTATTGGCACAGCACGAAGCATCAGAGACTATCCATGTGCAACTAACTGTGGGTAAAACTGCCTTCCAGTTTATAGCCTGCTACAGACCACCCTCCCAAACACAGGCACCCCACTTGGCCTTCCTGAGAATACTGGAAAATATGAAGGTCTCTCCAAACACCATTATATTGGGCGACTTCAACTACCCAAACATAGACTGGGAGCATTACTCTAGCTCCAACACCCTAGCGCAAAGGTTCCTAGAATTTATAAACTCAAATGCTATGGAACAACTTGTTACCACTCCCACAAGAGGGGAAAACATACTGGACCTGATCATCACCAACATGGGGACACTATGCTCCAGACCAGAAGTGTATCCCTCACTGGTAAGATCAGACCATAAACTAATCTCACTGGATATTCACATCCCGACCCCACCCCCTGCCCAGAAAACCACAGTGAAAAACTTCTCTAAAGCAAATTTCACACGCCTCAAATCTGAGGCAAAATCCTTCAAAGCCCCTGGGCCTGTGGAAAATACGGCCCAGACCGCAGAATCCTTTATAAACGCATTCTATGAACACCTTCAGGAATGCATGGATCATGCAATCCCAAATAAAACCAAGACCCAATCCTCCAAAGGCAGACGTCCTGTCTGGTGGACCCCAGCCATACACAAACTATACAATAGAAGGAGGAAGCTACTACATGATAGAGCAAAATCCCAAAAAGGGAAGGCATCTCTGATCAGTATTAGCAAAAAACTACGGGCACTCATAAAATCGTCTAAGGCCAGCTTCGAGAGAAAATTGCACAGGACACTAAGGATAATCACAAGGCTTTCTTTAGTTATGTTAGGAACCTGGGTGGGAATTCCCAGATATGCTCAGAATTAGTCCAAAATGACAAAAAATACACCGAGCCCACAGACATTGCCAACATCCTAGCTGACAGGTTCAGTGCAAACTTCTCCCCCCTCTCCCCACCAAAAGGGCAAATATCTATCCCAACAGAGTGCTGCCCCCCTGACATCTCAGATGCTCAAGTAAGAGCTGCCCTCTCTAAAGCAAAAAACACAGCATCAATGGGACCAGATGGTGTCCCGGGCTGCATCCTACATGAACTCCAAGAAGAGCTAAACCCAAACATAAAACTACTGTTCAGTCTTAGCCTTACTACAGGATATGTACCCAAAGAGTGGCATACAGCAACAGTGGTCCCTCTCCACAAAGGTGGTGCCTCAATGGATCCTGGAAACTATCGCCCCATAAGCCTGACTAGCTTGGTCTGCAAAGCTATGGAAAGGATCATCATGGACCTCATAAATAAAGATATTGGGGACCTACAGACACTGGATCCTACCCAGTTTGGCTTTGTTAAGGGCAGATCCTGCCTCTTAAACCTGGTCAATTTCTTTGAAACAGTCACCAAGGCCATTGATGAGGGGAAGGTGGTCCACACAGCCTACCTGGACCTCGCAAAAGCCTTCGATAGAATACCCCACTCGGGCATTATAGATAAGCTCACCAGCTTAAATATAAACCCCTATGTCACTAGATGGGTTGCAAACTGGCTCAAGGACAGAACCCACATGGTTAGAATTGCTGGAGCCATGTCAGACTCCAAACCAGTTACAAGTGGCATCCCACAAGGCTCAGTCCTGGGACCTCTCTTGTTCGGTATATATTTCTCGGCGGTACAAGCCAACACGGAAGGACTGTGGCTGACCAAGTTCGCAGATGACTGCAAACTGGGCGCCATAATCAACTCTCCAGCTGACACAAGCATCCTCCAAAAGGGCCTCATAGAAACAGACAACTGGTGCCAGAGCCATGGCCTCAAGCTAAACACCAAAACGTGTATAGTCATCCCCTTTGGCAAAAACAAAGTGCCCACAAATTACCACATAGGTGGTAATCCATTAAGTACAGAAGAAGTCATTAGGGACCTGGGGACCCAAGTTGATAGCAATCTCTCATTTGACAACCACGTGGCCAAAGTGGTTAGAAAAACATTTTATATAGCCCACCTAATCATGAAGGGATTCACATCTAGATCAGGGGAGGTCATCATACCTCTTTACTCATCCCTCATCAGGCCCATAATTGAGTACAATGCCCCTTTTGGGATGTACCTTACCAGACACCTGCAGCAACTGGAAAGACCCCAAAAGTACCTCAACAAGAGGATCAAAGGGCTCAAACCGATGCCATATGCTGCCCGGTTAAAGAAACTCCAGCTCTACTCAGTGGCATACCGCCTGCTCAGAGGCGATCTGTGCCTGACGTATAAAGTCATGTCCAGCCCGGAATTAATGGACTTGCTGCACCTCAGAAAATCCAAATCCCATCGAGCTACGTGCTCGAGAGACTTGAACCACAGCACTAAAATAAATAGGACATGCTGGAGGGAAAGATTCATAACCCAGAGGCTCCCTTCACTCTGGAATAAAATCCCTGTCCAGGTTAGGCAGAGTCCCACATTGACTCTCTTCAAGAGGAATCTTGATGAGTGGATGGGAGATCATAGGTTTACCGCGGCTATCACTTCTGTGTCACTGTTAGACAGAGGCACAGTATACTAACCTCAAAAAAAGGCATAGCAAAATTAATTTAAAATGGGTGGCGAAAGCCAAACACACTCTGGCTAGGCTTATAAATGCCCTAGGGCAGATAGCCTAGTATGAACCTGTGATGTCCACCACCTGTCTGACCCGGACACAAGATATTTATATATGCGTCAACTCCATCACCACACCTTGTTGATTTGTAGGTTATGAAATCCCAGGTGAAACATAGCAAGGGTAGCAGACCATAACACAAAGTAAGAATGCATGAGTACACTGACTGCCATCATTGTCCCAGGATAATCTGTTCTACACATATGCACCTAGGGAGCCATGCACATACAGTCCCATACCTTGCTGTTGTCGTACATCATGCAAAATAAGATACACAAAGTTTGATGTGTACTCATGGCACATGCCAGCATACAGTACCTGTTGTGGGCCACAGCATGTGGCATGGCAAACCAATGCAGCACTGCACAAGTAAATGTCTAGCAATATAGTCACCCTGTGCATCAAACACTTAGTGGCATTTCCCTGCATAGATGGAACGGATGACAGAGATGTGGCACAGGTATCATCATGTGCACAGTGTGTGTTGTGGGGGTGCTAGAGGCCTAGGCTCTGCCAAACAGTTGACAGCATGTGTGTGTCTCAGGAAGGGGTGTGGGTTAGATGGACCATGGAGAGGTGCTGTGTGTGACTGTAGATGATCTGCATGTGACAGTGGTGTGTGAGTGTGTGCATGTACACAGCCAAGCCTAGTGCTAGCCCTACACATGTGTATGGTGAACAACTGTGGACCATACATGGTAGAGGGTACTAATCACTGTCTCCAGCCATGAACATGGGAACTGCCTCTACCAGGAGTAGCACTGGTACCACTATGCCCAAGGTCAGATGCAGTGCTAGTACCTGGTGGTGACTGCTGTCAGCTGGGGCTATGTTCACCATGGGACAGCCCAAGACTACATGCTCATGACCTGCCACATCATGGTGTGGACAGCACACTTCCCTCTGTAGTGCTGGAGGTTCTGCCACTACATGAGTGTGACTGCATGGCCATATGGAGTCTTAGCAAATGGTGTTGCTGTCCTACGTCCATGTGTTCGACACCCAACTCCAACCAGATGTTCCAGCACAGACAATGTGCAGTCCAAGATGGACATTGTCTCAGCCCACCATCTGTCCACTGCATCAGTGAACCGATCCTGGGTGTCTCCAATGTGGTGGAGTGAGTCACGCATGTCAGACTGTGCTGCAGCCATAACCCTAAGCATATGTCTGTCTGGCTTTGATATGCTAATTGCAGTTGAAACATTGCATTGCACTGTCATTAGCCAATGACATGCCACCACAGTGCAATATATAAGACCTTCATGTAGTCCTGGGCTCCTTTCTTAGCTGTTCATATGGACAGTACTGAGGTGTGGAGACTACAGCATCACAGATGGTAGGTATCATAACTGTCAACTGCATAGATGTATGCAGTATGTCCACAGTTTTGCCTAATATGTGTGGTCAGTGTCCCATGACACTGTGGTCATCTGTCAAATCACTGTCAAATCATTGTGGGTTGATGTCAGTAATAAAAGACACACATTTGAGTGTCAGACGTCATACCCATCAGAATATGCATGCCAATGCAATAACTGTTATTCTATCACCTGGCTATCTTTGTAAGAGTACACTATAAAACATGCCCCTAACTCAGGGCCTTTGCCACCACATTAAGTATGGCTGAGCCCAGGTTCCTTGTTCTAGAGGGTTGGAGGGTATGGTAGATCTGCAGCAGCTACCTTTACATACAGCTGTATATGCTACAGGCTGTAGCTGCTGCTGCAGGCTAGACCACATTGGGGGGAGTGTGAACACTTTGTAGGACAGCAATCTGTATGTGTATGTGTGGTAGCTGTGTCAGCCCTGTCATTATGGCAGAGCTAAGGCAAGGGTGCCCTTTACAGTCCAATCAAGGCATGTGATTAAGTAACATCTGTTATGCAACAGTGTCAATACTAGAGTAATAGGCAATATATAGTTAAGCTAAACAGATATTTGCATTGTGTCTCTACTTGCAGGCCTTTGATTTCCAAAACTGGGTAGCAGTTTATTAATTAGCAGTACCTGTGTGAATTATGAGTGCATAACTCAGTCATTACTTGCTATCATCACATTAATGTAATTGAACTGCAACGCAAAACAGGATTTGAACCCAAGACTGTGTGTAGTAAAATGTACTCTAACCAAGGAATTTAGCATACCGAACTACTGAGTCACTGCAAATTAATTTGTATTTGCAAGATATACATGCACATATACAGGCTGTATGAAACAGGTCTACATCCATGAGTATGTGCATGGCTTTATGTGGTTGTATTTCTGCACCAGGGTCCCAGTTGTACATGTACGTTGCCATTGTTGCCTTAGCAGGTGTCATTCCACAAGTTGCTGATAAAACACCACATATATCTGCTATCACAGGCCTCACTTGCATCCATTATTATGTCTTTGGCTGTCCACTGCTGTATTATTGCACCAGAGTCCAAGGTACACATCAATTTTTCTCATTAGTTATTTATTTCAGTTACATGCTTAATGACTGTAGGTAGCAATCAGTAGGTTTTGCTGGAAACACAGGCTTAACTTAAGACCAGGTTAGCATTACAGGTTAATGCAGTGTGTTGTAATTAAGAGGGGCCTGGGTTCAAGACTTGGCAGAGGTTGACTTTTTTCTATATGTGACTAACACTCTAATAAACACATATAATCATTAAAGCTCATTAAAACACATTAAAGCTTGTTTAAGCTAAGCTAAGGGAAGTGGCAAGGTGTGCTAAAATATATAAAGAAAAGAAAAAGGGGGTGATAGGAAAGTGGTGAAATGGGGCAAGCAGGGGGGGAAACATAATCTAAAGCAGGTAAGGATGTGCAGGAAGGGTGCAGGAAAGAACCATAGCTATCCATTTCTTATACAGCAACAGCTGTGCATTTTGACAGATTTTGTAGATGAAATTGGACTCTCAAACTCCACAGAGAAGGGTGAGGACAACATAAATGTGTTGCAAGCCAATGGACATGTGTGAAATGGAAAGCTATGCATGGCGTGACATTTTTCTTTTGGGGCAAGTACCCATTTTTTTTTTTATAAGGAGAGAGTGGAATGTTAGGGAAGGTACATGTGGAGAGGTAAGTTGGGTAGGAGAAGATGCATTTGCAGACAGATAAGACAGCAGACATGGGTGGTGTGTGACACATGAGGGGTTAAACACCTTGAATGGGGTGGGTGCTGCAGACTCTTAGATGCACGTGCTTCCAGATGGCAGCAGCATGACTCTCATCCCCACCCATGACACAGTCAACACTCCTCCTTCACTCCCCCCAAAGGTGGCTGTGCTGGAGGCTGGGCATCAGGGCCAGCCTGCCCCACCAGGTTGGCTAGTGTGCCCTCAATCTAGCAAAGGCAAGGTTAATAGGTTCACTGTATGATCCTACACACCATGACCAGCAGTTGCCTTTGGGTGACTGCAGCCCCTCCACCACTGCTCCCAGGGGGAGGCTGGGCCCCATCCCCTGAGGTTGTTCCACCCAATGCCACAGGTAGTGCAGGGGCAGTGGAGGGGGCACCATTGGCCTGTGTTCCAGATGTGCTAGGACACAGTGCCATTGTCAGTGGAGGCAAGGTAGGCAGATCACTGGGAACTGGCCTACCCTGATGTGCTGTGGTGATGGAGGTATAGCAATAAGTAAAGGTTAGTTATGAACAAAGAATAGTTAGTAATAACAGCATGCCAGAACAGTAGAAATAACTCAATTACATATCAATGCATATTATGTGAAACACAACAATAAATGACAGAACAGTCAATATGTTAACTACATGCCAATAACAGTTACAGAATAATGCCAACAAATAGGTAATTCAACAAGATATGTTAATATGCAACCATTATAATACATAACAATAATAAAGCACATGCCCCAAAATACAGTTAATTTAACAACATATGTTAATAGTAAACCATAACCAATAGATAACAATAATAAATAAATTAAGATAAGGGGTGGGGGGAGACAGACAACAGTCTATTAGTACCATTACAGGCTATTTACTTCACAAGAGTAATACTATCTACTCTACAGGTCTGTCCTTTCTTTATGTGTACAAGTCCCCTATAGCTGCTGCAGGACATACATGCTACTCAAGCTATGTGCATGTGACAGTATGGGCCAAGCAGTAACAACTGCGGGTATAAAACTACACAGAACACTTGCACATCAGGTGGACCTATACAACTACCAAGGTGTACTTAGTGCTGATGTGGTTACACATCGCAATTTAGATAAGCATGTCAATGGTAATCCTGTGACAGATAGATTATGCACTACTAATTACATTACATGACAGTGTGACACTTGAGAGACATGTATGTGTAAAGTACAGATACTAAACAACTATCATGCCTTGCTTGGCAGGCATAGGGTTAGAATCCAATAAAAGTGACTGCAGAGGACATCTGCATAGAATGTATGAATTGGCTGCAGCAATGTTTAACAGACACTCCAGGCATACAGATATACGAAGATTACACATTTTATTTATTTCATTTTATTTTATTATTATTATATTTATTTCCTTTATTTTATGCTGTATTTTCACATTCTTGCTAATAATTTTAACAGTCTGTGACATCTAAACACACAATTATTTACTCATAATATGGGCTACCTCACCCATTTACCAGTAGTTCCTGTGAAGAGATAATCTGTAAACATTATGTGACTGACACTGTAATATTTAGTACTACATAGCACTGGATTTAAACCCTGGTCTGTGTGTGGCAAAATGTGCTATATACAGAGCATTTAGCAAACTGAACTACTGAGTCACTGGTGCTTAATGACTGACTGATATTTGCCTAGAGCTGACCTGGAACCAAAATATGACCTGGTAGTAGTACCGCAGTTTTATACTAGACTGCATTGACAGTAGAACACACATGCAAGAAATACGAGCATGACAGAGATAGTAGTTAATATATACATTAGTATATAGAATGCAGTTCTACACAATATATTTTTAGTGGGTTGAAATATCTGTGAAGTCAACAAACAATATCAGATCACGGAGTGGGTACTTTACCAATATACCTTGCTTACCTGCTGTTTGTGGATGACAGAGCATTATGTGAACAATATTGGCCTAGAAACAGCCTTGAACAGTACCATATGTATTAAACAATACATTTGGCAGCTATTATATTTGCATTCTACAGCTACTACAGTGTTATACTTGACTGCAGCACCTTACCTTAGAGAAATATGTAACAACAAACCTCACTGCTGAGTAAAGCACCTTCGTAGCGAAAATATTCCAAAAAGAAGTAAACAAATCCGAGGGTACACCAAGAGCTGGAATACCAAGAATTCACCAAAAACACGTAGAATCAATCCTTTATTTGAAACAAAATGCCTAGGACAGTTAGCACTTTCACGTTGTAGTAACGCTTCTTCAGACTTCAATGGCATAATGGTGCATTATTATTACCTTAGAGCCTGAATTGATACAGCTGTATTGCAATGGTTAAAACAAGACAACTGTTATGTACACAATTTATCTTGCTGTTATTGGTATTGGTTATTTTATTTATTTTATTTATTTCCAGTTTGATGACTGGGGATGTCCACTGGGTAAAGGGAGTCCGTTTTCAGTGGAGGCCCTAGGAGAAAAGCTCCATGTTACAAAGTTTAGATACAGATACAATATAGAAAAGTAAAACAATTTACAATTATGTTTCATACTAGAGAGCAGGTGTAATTTCTTAGGTACAGGTTACCTTTAGATACAGACATATTATTAATGACCAATTTACAGTTACAGTTCATGTTAAAGAGCAGGTGTAAATTCTTATGTACATGGTACAAATTTGATATTTACAATATGTACATATGTGTGGTAGCCTATAGATCATAGCTAGAGAGGCTAGTAATCATAGCTGGAGAGGGGTTTGGAGGTGGAGAGAGAATTCTAGGACTAGATGGGGAGAATGCAGTTGCATTTTCTGATATGAATTAATTGGTTGATGTGTTATTGCAGAAAATTTGGCATTATTAATTTCTTGCAAAACAGCTCTAATTCCACACTTATTGCACTACAGCCTTTATTGCATATACTTTGATACAGTGTTTTAGTATTGTTTTGAGTTTTTATTGCACAACAGTTGGCATTATTCATTTATTGCACTACAGCTCTAAGTCCACATTTATTGCAATACAAACTTTACTGTATATACTTCATTACAGTTAATGCTTTACTCTTTCTTCCTTATTTCAATACAGTTAGCATACTATATCTGTACTCAGCGCACTCACCGCGCAACCTGCTGAAGTGCCCAGCATGTGCCTAGATGTTGTGAGCCCTCTCTTCTGCAGCTGTTGGTAGAGAAGTACACCATTATGCATACCAGTTTAGCAGACATTCAGATTAGATATTGGTGAAACAGAGGAATACTTACATACTTGAGGGACATTCTCTGCCCGAGCTTCTTTGACCCATGTGTCAAAGAGATCCCATTTTCATCTCTTCAGGCTGTCATGGTGGTGACAACACTACTCACCTGTGTGGGGGATACCAGTAACACTGGTGAGTTTCCTTGCCATCCAGTCCCAGGCCTCCACCTCACACTCTGAGCCCTGGAAATGTCCCTGCAGCAGCTGGTCATCATATTTTTTTGCTAGGAGTCCAACCATGACCCTGGACTTTAGAATGCCCCAATACTGCACCCGAATGCATGAACCCTCACCAATGCCTGCCATAGTCCCCTTTAGAGACAGAACTCCAACAGATTCTGCTGTATTCCTGCCTATTGGAATTAAAAGAGGCTGTTTCCCCACCCTTACATGCCATTGTGCAACATTTATAAAAGCACTGCATTGCTTAGCAGTGTGCAAGCCAGCTAAGCAGAGCTGAGCAGTGCGTAAACATTTTGAGCTGTTATTGTGTTTATGCAGTTATTAGCAGGTCTTAACAGGTCTTAACAGAGCTTAGCAGAGCACAGCGGGCCTTAATTTAAAATAATTGGCATAATTTGTATTTCAAAAAGTAATGCTTATTTTCCCTTCCATATATTCAAACATTTGACCTACTGCACATGAGGCCATAACTCTACCTATTTAGCTATGTGGATATGTGGAACTCTGCTATACCTTTACATATACCTCTGAGCTACCTAAAAGCACTGCTGAGCATCACGCCATGCCATGCAAACCTGCTCAGCTATGCTTAAACATGACATTTATCTAAACAATTAAATGCATCTGGTTTCTGTTTTCAGATGTCTTGCAGGTGTCTTGGTGCTGCTTAACATTACTGTGCTCTGTTCCACACTGCACAGACATGCTTTTTTTAAAAAAAAAACAATTGGACAGTGCAGGGAGTGCCTTACTCATCTGCAGACACAGTTAGCACTACATTCCCTGCACTGATTCAATAACTGTCTTCATTGGCTCCCCCTCATTAACGCACCATCACTAATATGCATGGCGCACTGCGGAGCGGGAACTATGTGCATGGACATGGTAACATTCTGAGTAGGCTCTACACTGTGCCTACACTGAGTTTATTAAATCCTGGGGCAACTGTTTTTGTCTTTCATTTTGATAAGGGAAATAAAGTTTGCTTATCATAACACTGACTTAGACCTGATGGCTGGCCAGGCAGCTGTATTGTATTTTGTTATTATCAGTACAGTATACCTTTTCTAGGTACATTCAGATGACACTCCACTAAATCAAGAGCTTTAGAAGCTCCCTTTAGAAAAGTTTATGCAAAGTATATTTCTAAATCTACCACATGGAGCACTGTTCATGCTTTCACAAAACAACATTTTATCATGTGCATGCTACAGGGGATTATGTAATTGAAAATCATACAATGCAATCTATAATCTACCACTGAAAAAGTACTAAAAAGTGCTGTGACTTCTTTATCTTCAGTTGCTCATCCTATCATTATACAAAAAGCTTACTTAACTGTAATTTACTGATAGTGATTTTGAAAGGGCTGTGCCCCATCTTCTCAGTTACTAAATATTCCAACTCCAGTGATGTACTAACTCCTTAAAAAAAATCTGGCATTCCCTTTCCAGGATTAGAGTAATTATTAATAGAGATAAGGAGATGAAGACACACCTCAGTGCTACATTGTCTGCACAACTCCTCTGCATAAACAATGACTACTTATGTGTTAATCAAGATGGAAAGTTGAAACAGTGGGAAATTTTAGGTTGGCAATGTGGCCTCTGGGGTTAATGGAGGGAAGACAAAGTAGTTCCAAACAAGGTAATGCTATGGAATCTGCTTGTATGTTATAATTTATTGCTACACCAACCCTCTATAAGTGCAGATCTTTAAGGAGATGTTAATATAACAGTAAAGCTACCATCTATCTATTCCCTGAAAGAATTGATATACATCTTTCTTATAACTGTTTTTTATGAAATATTTACAATTTATTCATAACATGTGCTATGACAATTTGACTTCAGTGGAAAAAAGGGAAGACAATGCCAGAATGATGGTTTATTGGTGGTCTTGGGTTTGGTCCCAAATGTGAGCTGGTAGTGTCCTTTCATCTTCACTGATTCTGGACTGTGTGTGTGTGTGTGTGTGTGTGTGTGTGTGTGTGTGTGTGTGTGTGTGTGTGTGTGTGTGTGTGTGTGTGTGTGTGTGTGTGTGTGCGTGTGTGCGTGTGTGCGTGTGTGCGTGTGTGCGTGTGTGTGTGTGTGTGTGTGTGTGTGTGTGTGTGTGTGTGTGTGTGTGTGTGCATTGTTATTTGAACTTAAACACCATGCTGGGGGTTGACTATCTGAAGGGATAAGAAATTTAAGGGGATACTCAACAGCTGTCTGTCTTATTGGTCCAGCAGCAGTGACACCAGCATGGAGAGCTTGAACTTAAATCCCAAATGAGATCTAATAAATATTTTCACTTCCACCCTTCTAGTAGTGCCTATATTTGACCTTAATCTGTTGGTCTGTGGGCGGTGTCTAGCTGAAATGATAAGGTGATGGGTGCAGGGAAATGTGGTGTCCAGAAGTCCATCACCCCTGCACCACCCAGGGGCCTAAGTCCTTGTAATTGAGGCTCACTCCATGGATGGTGTGTTGCCAGTGGCAGCTTCTGGAGTGCCAGGATCAGATCCTCCCAGAGTTGGGTTGTTTGTTTATGTAGCCCAAAGTGGGTGGTAAACTCCATCTAAGGCTAAACATATACACGAGATCAATAGCGGACAAATATCATAAGGGAAAGTTGAAAAGAACTTTGAAGAGAGAGTTCAAAGTACAAGGATGCCACCACTGTATGCTGGAGGTCATGGGTTTACATGCCATATGAGAGATAATATTATCCTTTAATGACTATGATTCTAACAATTCCTACACAAAGAACTTTCTCTGTGGTCTTAAAGGAAAATGTATCCTAACTGTCCAGAGGCTCTTGCTGGCACAGTGGCATTAACACTAGCATGGTGGCCTTGGGTTTGAGTCCCAAGTATGAGCTAGTAGTGTTCTTTCACTTCAGTGATTCTAGCACTACAAAGTAAAGGACTTTCGCTATGTGTGTGTGTGTGTGTGTGTGTGTGTGTGTGTGTGTGTGTGTGTGTGTGTGTGTAACTGCAGATCTTTGAGGAGATGTTACTTTAACAATAAAGCAACTCTTCATCTATTCCCTAAAAGAATCGATCCACATCTTTGTTATAACTGGTTATTATGATATGTTTACCATTTGTGTGCGATGACAATTTGAATTCAGTCAGAAAAAAAAAAGAAAGTCAGTACCAGAATGATGGTATGCTGGTGGTCTTGGGTTTGAGTCCCAAATGAGATGTAATATCATCCTTCAACTTCTTTCCTAAATATTTGGCAGATGTCTTGCACAATTGCCTCTTATAATACAAACCAACAGCCAAACTGATTGCAGCATAGTTCAAGTGTTCAGCTTCCACAGTCCGAAAATAAAACACTTTGAAACAACGCAACTATTAGCATCTGGCATTAGAAATGGATATTATCTACTATGGTAGGGCTAGACATAGCAGACACAAAGTGCATGCATCAAATAATCTCCTACTCATTTCATTCATCTCATTTAATTAATTCTACAAGACAGGATTTTGTTAGTTTTGTTTGTGCAAATATTTTAAGAAAAACAAGTGCAATATGTGGGAAAATGATTATTTTCATAGTTTCCCATTTTTTTCCACAAATTGTAGAGCATATGTGTAAAAATACCATCTGTTTTGTTGTCAGTTGCATGTTGATGTAAATGTCTGCACTTTCAGTTTCCTATTATTATTTTTTAATGTTACATTAGCTTTTAAATAAATAGAGACAAAGATTTTTATGCCAGTTTTTACTCACCAGCAAAAACACCGAACATGTAAATACATTAAACATTTATAAAGCTTTGCATGCTGTATAACTGCTACATTCAAAATACCCTGTTATATTTACAGTAACCTGTTATATTGTTTTGTTTTAAAATGATTACCTTTTGTTTCTTAAATATGATTTGTTTTTCTGGTTTCCTCAGTCAAACTGCCTCTGTGCAGAAAGCATAAACAATCACAGTGTTGATTTTTTTTTTTTTTTGTTGAATAGTTTGGTATTTGCTGTGCAATTTTATCTGGGCTAATTTAATAAATTATTTAACTTTGAATATGCTGCTGTAGGTAAAATTATTTATAAGATCTGGAGTCTGTTTATGACAGTGAGCAAGGCCAAAACTATGTTGCCTAACTTTTTAAGAGTCTTAACATTTTACCTCTTCTCCAGCCCCACATATTAGCTTTCTCTACCTGTCCCATAACCTTTTGATGGCCTTTGTGGATTCCTTTTGCACCACCCACTCCAGTAGTTCATGAGTTCCAAAACCAATCTGTGAAAAAATGTATTTTTGGCTTTGTCCCCACTACTTACCAGACAACAATCCCTCTCTCAGCCAGTTTATCCACTCATTCTCTCATCACCAAGGCAACTCAGCCGAGACATCATTTAGGCAGCCATCAGGAATGCTTAGCAGTAGTTTTCTTTTCTTTTTTTTTTTTTTTTACCCAAGTCCATGCACACACATTCATTTATACAAGGGAAGGGGCGTGCAATGGGCTGAATGCACTGAGACTTTACTCACTTCAGAAGGAGACATTGTCAGAAAATAAATAGCCCATCAACTTTGAAGCATGAGAGGTGGTTCCCCTGATCTCCACCAGAGAAATCATACCAACCCTATCTGATCTCCAAGACAGCACATCTTCCCCTCTCACTGGGAGAGGTGAGTAGCCTAAGTTCTTTCATTCCTCTTCCCCATAATTTGGACATTGCAGTGCCAGGGCCAATAAACAAAACATTTTTGCCTGGGTTACAGACTTACAGTTAGGCTTCATCTCACTGTGCCATGGAGTTAGGCATGAAAAAGTACTTTTGGAGATCCAGGAAGTAGCTAGTCCCAACAATCTGCTGCCTGTTTCCCTCCTTCCTTTTCTTTTATCTTCAGAATGACTTCTCCATATCTCCCTGACAAGATCTTGTGCATCTATATCATGTATTGGCTGTCTCTACTTGGTTTGATTGAGAAGAACCATGGTTTGTTTACCCCTTGTTCTATTCCTTCTTCTCCATCACATGATAGCTTTCCAGTGAAATCCTTCTAACACTCAATGCCCTTTTCCTTTTATGCTATCCAGAAACTCATGCATTAATCAAGGTGCAATCATTCCAAGTCCCTGCAGAGCAGAAGCATTACATCTTTTGTTTCTAGCATGTATTTCTCTTGAGAGCATGTCCAGCATTCTGATTGAAACTGCCTTCTCACTCTGCTCCCAGTGGTATAATCCAGGTATTGTCAGTTCCTCTAGATCATTTTCTATCTCTGTTGCTTTCAGTTCAGCTCCCCCAGTTAACAATTTGCAACACAAGTCTTATGTCATAATTGCTGATCTTTCCATTTGCATTCATTAAACCTCAAGTGTCACACTTCTGCCCACTGGTTTAGCCTTTTCAAGTCCTTTAGTAGGCACAGTCCCATCATCCTACTTTTATGTCAGATAAGATGGGCGCATTCTCTTTTCCCTGAAATATGACTGAGACAACACAGCAAAGTCTACTAGATTTAGGTAAGGTTGTCTTGGTACTCTGCCAGTCACTTTCCTAAATTGTAATCTTGCCCTTTCATAGGTTCATAGGTGAGTACTGGGTTAGTTGTCCTTGAGACCCATTTTAAAATTAGCCAAATCCCCATTTTTTTGCTTGAATTAACATTTCCCATTTGGTTAGGGTCTGGACTTACTCATTACATGGTCAATAATTATATATATTGCCCCTAATGAGAATAACTAGATTCATACCATAAGTAATTTGAAGGGAAACGAGCATGGGCTAAAGCATTTAGGAGCTGCATCTGTCTAATAGTAGCAGAGGGTCAGTCTTGGGGAAAATTTTCTGTTTCCCATCCATAGATTCAAGTTGCGCTTGATTAAGGACAGGGATGAACTTTGTTTTATGTGAATGGGGAATCTGTGCCAGAGCAGCAACATTCTAAGTATAGTGTATATAGTATATTTCAGCACAACCATCTGTGTCCTACATTTCATACATGAAGCTAACTGACCACTTACTGAGTCTTGGACCGACCTGTAATACCCTTACTTATTCTATCACTCTTTCATGAGTCAGAGGTCTTACTAAAGTCCAAATAGACTACATTTGTTGATAGTCCCTGATCAAGTTCCCCTGTAATCTAGTCATTCAACTGGTTCGAGTTTGACTGACAGCTCCTTCTGTCTGCATCCCCATGGCATGCTAATTACAGCATAAGCAGCTGAACTGTATGCTAATCAACCAATCTAAAATGGAGAAGCTATTCAACAAGCTATAAAGCAAGTGTGTAGACTCAGTGCTGTTTTTTCCTGCAAATTCCAAGCTATTCAACAAGCTATAAAGCAACTGTGTAGACTCAGTGCTGGTTTTCCCTGCTAATTCCAAAACCTATTAGAATACAGGCACAGAAAGAAGTCTACAAAGAAAGATTCTTTCTGTGCTGCAGATACAAAATGATCAATGGCCCGGTACCAGTCTGCACGCTGGTGGTTGGGGATTGTTGCTGTAGCATACTACCCTGAAGTACTGGAAGTCATAGGTTGTACATATATAGAAATCAAGGTACCACCCAGGGAACAGAGAAGGGTCTACAAAATTAGAAAGGGCTTCCACTCTTTGTAATGCTAAGAGAATCATCCTGAATGTGTGTGCTGGCAACCCAGGCAGTTACTACGACTCACATATCTGGCACATCTCCCAGCTGTACGAGAGCTTCATTAGGGGGGATATTCCACATGGCCATTTACTGGGGAATGCAGGTTATGCACTGGAACTGTGGCTGATGACTCCCTTCATAAATGCACACACACCTGCTGAGGAACACCATAATGAGGGCACACTCAAACCAGAAATATCATAGAGTATGTGTTTGGGCTGTTGAAGTCATGGTCCCAGTGTCTAGATACATCAGTGGTAGCCCTGCATTACAATTCACGTACATGTACAGAAATTTTTACTGTTTGTGCCATGCTTTACAACATCATCCTCAGAAGACAGCTTCAGCAGGATTAGCAAGGGGAAGTGCCACACATACTACCACCAATGGCAAAATCACCACTGCCATGCACAGGTGAGGAGTCAGAGGGAGAACCAGCAGTTGCTGTAGGTGTAGGCAGATGTAAACATGCTTACTATGGCCTCTCATTAGCTAACAGGTAACACGTTACACACTCACTAACCACGTAAGGGACTAAAACCTTCATCCTATGGGCATAGATATAGTAACATTGATGCCAAGCAGAGCTCACAACCTTTACCTACCCATGTAATGGCTGTGTACTCCTAGCATCAGACAGAGTCAGTCCTGAAGTAAAACAGTAGCAACTGCTGTAGTTACAAAGTAAGAGATGAACCTGGAGTATTAAAACAAAATTGTGTAATACAAAAATGGCATATCCTTGCATTTGGTAATGTAAGTAAGTAAAAGGTGGGTATTTTGTACAGCAATGACTTCAACATGTGACAGAAGAAACATATGTGAATACATGTGTTTTCTATCAAGTAATAGGCTTGAGGTATCAAAGTTTCACACCTTCATACCTCTCAGAAGTACTGATGGTCACCGAATATCCTCAGTTTGGCTTCATACTTTTGTACTGTCAGATCATTAAAGAGATAAGTTAGAAATTTAGACACATTTCAGTTTCAGACTTCATAGCCCTCAGAAGATTATTAAAAATAGTGATGCAAAAACTGTTTTGATTCCATCAACTGTCTAACTTTGTAAGACCAAAATATGTAAATAGTACAATTAGCAAAGCAACATCACAAATACCAGTATATTAAACACTAAGTCAGCTATGCACCCTGAGCATCAAACACAAAGCTTATGTATCCCTGAATCAAAAAGATAGAAAACAAGGATATGGCAAATTATCATCACTTAAATGGGGTATTTTGTGTGTGTGTGTGTGTGTGTGTGTGTGTGTGTGTGTGTAAAACATTTTGCCCTTTATATGTCTATTAATGATATTAACAAGAACTTGGATGACACATCCACCCCAAGCCTATGTGTAATCGACTAGAATGTGTTAACTGTATCAATCTACAACTATTCCACCCCCCCACAAATATGTTAAACAGAACTGAAGTATTGTTGGCAATATTTTACTATACAAGAAGTATTTAACAATTGAGATAGGTAAAATTACCTGGAAGCTCTTCCTGGTACATACTTGTCCTTCCTGAAATAGCAGCACCAACATCAGTCAAATGCTATTGTACATTTTCCGTGGAACTCTCTGGATCCCTGAGAGTGGACAGGAACTCATTATTTGTAGCAGCCCCCCCCCCACGGTAGCCATCTGTTCACAGGCCACTACAGTTGTTCTCCTCTGGGCCGATGAAATCATGTCAGTGGCCCTATGATGCACATGATCATATGTCCTGCTCTGGCCACCTACTGTATTTACATCAGCCACTATCTGCTGCCAAATTTGTATTCTTCCAGACATATCCCCATATCTCCTCTCAAGCGGGAAGGAACCATGTCACCTAAATGCTTTGACAATCACTTCATTCTTAGGGTCACTAAAGGGGGGATTGTGTGGATCTGGATGCCTGAATGCCATAGTCCTAGGTGACATAAGACATAAGACATAAAAGAAAGATCACACACATAAGTATCAGATAAATGAACGTCCTGCTTAGATATAACACATAAAAGGTAGTTTTACAATATTACTCACTGAAGAAACAAAAAACAGTCAAGATATTCAAATATAAAACTGGTTTATGAGGTTGTAACATATTACAATCACACACAAAGCAAGACTGGATCCAAAACAGGGAGAGTGACATGTGAGCATATCCAGTATATAACCTGCTTAAGCCTGTTTAAATTGTAAGTGTTAGTGTAAGTCTCTTAGTATTGGTTTAAACACTTGGGCTTTAGGCCTACCTCTTAGCTGTCCCTGGCCTCTCTCCCTCAGATTCTGACAAATATGGATGGACAATTTCGTACAGATTCTCCTGGTTGATATGGACAGCCAGGTTGATATGGACAGCCTGAGACAGTGTAGCAACTACCTCATGTACACAGACAGCCATCTAGTACTACTAGGTCTATATTATATAAGCGAACGCACGGTATTGAGAATGCTATATAATCGACCAACAATCCTCAAAAACTCAAAATGTCGAACACACAGATCAGTGGAAAAAAATCACTGATCCATAAAAAAACAACAAACAATCAAAACAGAAAATAAAATTGGGGACTTCACCCCCCAACACACTCCCCCCCTACTTAAATGTACCAACTCCGAGATTGCACCAGAGTGGAGGAAATGGCAAAGTCCTGAAAACGGGCCTAGGAAAAAAAAAAATCACTGTTCTGTGCTTTCGGTATTTTGCCTAATGACGTTCAACTAAACAGCATTCGCAATTCATTGCGTTCGCTAAAATAATATGCACCCACTACTACCACCTAGGGACACAATTTGTGAGAGATGCAATTACATTAAGAACCTAGAGTCTGTGCTCTCTCCCTCACAAGCCAGCATATTTGGCACTGAGAAGGGTGTCAGCACACTCACTACTCCTCAAATATGACCCACAGTTATACAACATGTATCCACATATGTGGAGGTTCTCAACAAAAACAAACCCAAACAAAGGAGATCTCAGAGGCAAAAACACACACAAACTCCACAAACTTCCACACCACATACCAAGCATAGTCCACACACCTGTGTCTTGCAACTACTAAAGCCTAACCTTAAACGCAATATATTAGTCATAGGAGTCTCAATTGTGACACAGTCCCTCTTACCAGGCTGGATAAATGCAAAGTCATGGTTAATTGTTTGTCAGGTGCAAGTCCCTCAGCAACAGATACTATTAAAAATCTGTCATAGTCCATGCTGGTGTGAACGACCTGAGACATACCTCCCTGGACTATATGAAGAGAGACATGATTGAGCTCACTGAATAAGTGTCCCAGGAAGGTATGCCCATAGCCTTAAGCAGCATTCTACTGTCACCCAGAATGATGCCTCAATATAAACAGAAAATGATTGGCTTAGTTTCTGATGTCATTCCAGGGGAATCCAGTACCTGACAGCCTGGGAAGATATGATCGTCAGACTACGATGCTTTGCTAGAGATGACCTGTATCTGTCTCACTTGGGCTTCGGGCTTCTGGCAAAGGTGCTTCCCACCCCACAAAGTGTCTTTCTTAGGAAAAGTCACGAGGTTGATACTGCCAACATAAACATTTCAACAAAATTCAAAATAAGGTAATGCTGCTAAATGCTAGGCATCTAAACATAAAACTGCACTCATTTTAAGCATTCCTAACCCTGGAAGATGCTGACATTTCCGCAGTCACAGAAACCTGGTTCAAAGCTGTAGAGAGCACCCCAGAGTTTCAATATATATTAAAGACACATACACCTCCAGGGTGGTCAAACAGTATGATGCACAGGAGACACTCCATGTGCAGTTAACCATTGATAAGCCCCATATTCAAATCATAGCTAGCTACAGGCCCACACATTTGATTCAAGATGCCCACTCCACCTATATGGACCTCTTTGAATTTATCAAGATTCAACTCTTTACCCTGATCCTGGGTGAATTTAACTACCCAACCATGGATTGGAAAACTTACTCATGCCAGAACACAAATGCCCAGAGATTCCTCAATTTTATCAGTGCAAATGCCTTGGAACAGCTACTTGATACCCCCACAAGAGCTGATAATATATTGGACTTGGTATTAACCAACATAAGTAACCACTGCAACACCCCTACAGTATCATCCTCCCTGGTAATATCTGACCATAAAGCAATCACTTTTGAAGTCACCTTCTCCCCTCACCCCCCTCTAGCTAGGGTCAAACAAAAACAACTTCTCCAAAGCTGATTACAACCTCCTGAGGGATGGTATAAACAGCTTCACAGCCTCCTCCCCCTCTGTAGGAACTGTCACCAATGTCCAAATCTACACCAAAGTACTATACGAACATTTATATAGATACATGGAATCAGGAATACCCGAAAGGACAAAATTGTCCTCCGCAAGGAAGAATAAACCTGTCTGCTGGACATCTGCAATAAATAAACTATATAACAAAAAGAAAAAAAAATTGCTGTCCAGGACCAAGAAGAGGCAGGTGCCCAAATGGAAGCAATGTCTCCTTAACCTGAACAAGCAAATAAGAACACTAGTGAAATCCTCTAAAGCCAACTTCAAGTCAAAATTGGCCACATGTACTAAAGACAGTCATAAGGCCTTCTTCACATATGTCCGCAATCTCAAAGGAAGCACCCAGATTTGTTCAGAACTGGTGGTCAAGGACACCGCATATACAAATGCTGTAGATATAGCCAACCTACTGGCTGACAGAGACAACAAAAACGTCACCCCTCTGTCCCCCCATCAGTAAATCAGGAAATCCCCAGTACCTGCCACCCTCCCCTTATCTCTAGGGAACAGTCATCACTACCCTCTCAAAGGCAAAAAATACAGCCTCCATGGGACCCGATAACATCCCAGGCTGCATTCTACATGAACTCAGGCATGAACTTGCAGCATCATTAGGCACCCTATTCAACCAAAGCCTGAGTACCAGCTTTGTCCCAGCTAAGTGGAGGGCAGCCACTGTCAGCCCATTACACAAATGTGGAGCATCCACCGATCTGAGAGATTATAGACCCATCAGCCTAACTAGCCTGATCTGCAAGGCCATGGAATGAATTATCATGGACCTCTTTAACAGGGACATTAACTGCTTCCAAACACTCAACCTCACACAGTTTGGCTTTGTCAAGGGGAGGTCATGTTTATTAAATCTGGTTGATTTCTTTGAGACAGTTACCAAAGCCATGGATGAGGGAATGATGGTGCACACCATTTACCTTGACCTGGCCAAAACCTTCAACACTATTCTTCAATCAGGCATAATAGATAAACTCTCTCAACTAGGCATCAATCCATATGTTACCATATGGGTAGCAAACTGGCTCACTGATAGAACCCACCTAATCAAAATAGGAGAAGCCACTTCAAGCAGTAGACCCATAAAGAGCAGTGTACCCCAGGGATCAGTCTTGGGGCATCTCTTGTTTGGGATATACTTCTCTGAGCTGCAGGCCAAAACCAGTGGGCTATGGCTGACCAAGTTTGCAGGTGATTGGAAGCTGGGCACGATCACCAATTCCCCAAGTGGAGTGAATGTCCTTCAAGCAGGGTTTCACCTAAACAAATGACTGGTCCCAGAAACATGGCCTCAAGCTGAATGCCACAAAATGCATAATCATCCCCTTTGGGAGAGTGATGTCCCCACATATTATCACATTAATAATAATATTTTAAGCATGTAATCAGTCATGAGGGATTTGGGCACCCAGTTTGACAGCAATCTGACTTTTGACCACCATGTTGCTTCCATTGTATGGAAAGCTTTCTACATGGCCACCTCATAATTAAGGGTATCTCATCCAGGGGCAAGGAGGTCATAACATCATTGTAATCTTCCCTTATAAGACCAGTTATGGAGTACAACACTCCCTTCAGCATGTACCTGGCAAAGCAAATGCAGCAGCAGGAGAGACCACATAGGTCCCTCATAAGGGGAATCCAGGGCCTCAAACATCTACCCTACACAGATAGGCTAAAAGCCCTGTTCCTCTGCTCAGTCTCATAGAGACTGCTCAGAGGTGACCTCTGTCTGGCATACAAAGCAAACTCAGACCTGCCTTGATGGGACTGCTGCATATCAGCAAGTCAAGCTCCTCTTCAGTAACCCACATGTGCAACCTCAACCTGGTCTGTGACATCAATAGGACTTGTTGGCAGGACAGATTTGTGTCCCAGAGACTCCCCCATCTGTGAAATAGACTCCTTCTCCACATCAAACTCAGTACCTCATTATCCCTTTTTAAACACAACCCGGATAACTGGATGGGAGACAGAAAATACACCCCTGGGATTCTACCTGCATCCCTGCTGGACATGGCCTTTGGGTGCTGACTTGTCTAAACACAGGCTAAACTTTTGGCTAGACTTATAATGGCCTCAGGGCCAGTAGCCTAGTAACTTCCTATGATCCTACAACTGCAAAATGCAATCATTACTTAACAAGATCAGTAGTCTTCTGTGCAGGGAAATCCCAAAGTAATATATTCTTCTATGTTATTCACATAAACAAGTCTCCTCACCTTCAGGTTCCCTAGCCACATGGTTCCCTTTTTGTAGTGTAGATTCAGGGCTATGAGCATGGTGAAGATACAAATGAGGTGTGAACTCATTAAAAGTACTGTATCTCAAATACCTGACTCCGTGTATCAGATGTAAACATAGTGCAGGCACTCCCTCAGTGTTTGTTTCTAATGGATTGCAACTGTGAAAGATTACTTGTGGGGAGAAGGGAACACAGCAGCAATTCAGACTCCCTTACTTCCAGTGGGAGTGTCAGCCATGTTAGACTAACAAAGTATAGAGGTAATTGTAAGGTTTTAAATGTAAGTAAGCAGCAGACATTTCAGTTTCTGTACAGTAAAATCCAACCTCTCCTTCATTTTTTAGCAACTGTATATTATTGCCATTTAATATCTTCACACATTTTAAGGACAATGATACAGAATGCCTTAAAGACTGCATGCCTCAGATTACTGGTCAAATACGGGAAGCATGAGAAACAATCACAGAGATAAGACAGAGCTGCATTTCTGCAGGCAATAGTCATAAGTGGTTGTGTGATCACTCAGTGCACTATTTCTGAAATTAATACATGTACAAACAACTCATAAGTGTACAACTGCCATATGTTTTATTAACACTATGGATGATGTTGCAGTTGCTTGTATTCACAATGATCTTCATTCTCTGCTGCAAAGCTGTATCTGTGCAAAGAGGGATAAGACACCCTTACTGTATTTTGAAGGTTCATTTGCGTGAGAGTTCAAATCCAGATCTGTGTAAAAATAGTTTATGTGTACCAACATAAAGTTTTGTAGTGTTGTTTATTTAATATATTTCTTTTCTTCCTTTCTCCTAATTTCCCTTTCTTAATGCCAGTATTTGCATGATGGACAGCTTAGCACAAACAGGGGAAATACAGAATCATAATAAATGTTATGTTTAGTATTGCTTATTTAATTTGTATGACACTTAGCAGTGCACAAATCTGGAATACTGGCTCACACAGGAAGTAGACAGAATACCTGCAGACAGGGCATGTATATTCTAAATATCAAAAAGGATACATTGTTGCAGTTTTAACTTTCCACAGTGCAACTCCCCTAAGCAGTGTTGTACAGTGGTTAATTCAAAGATGTTAATAATGAATAGGGCATTATCCAACTGTTATTAAACTTTTCCTATGGCAGCAGGTGTAAGTGTAGGGCTGTAATACATATGGTCCAGGGTTGTAATACAGGAAGTGCAACATATTTTGCTGTTGTGCCAGTTCATCTGATAGTAATGGTCAGGAAAATATCCAAGTGTTTTAATATTCCTGTGGCAACAGGTATAATTGTAGGGTTGCCATACATATGGTCCTGGGTTCTAATACATAAAATTCCAGACACTTTTACTGTTGTTTGATTTCACATTATATTAAATATCATTTATAACAATATGTACATGATTATAAATAGTGGAGCTGATATGAATTATATGTATCAGGTATAAGACACCCTTACTGTGTTTTGAAGCTTCAGATGTATGACTGAGGGTATACTGTCTACTATGTTTCTAGAAGTATAATTCCTCTAGCTGGACGTGGATGGCCTTCCCACTTAAATAACACACATACATACATACATACATACATACAAGGGCCTTGTCAGGTCACATACATACATGGTTAACACCTCAATCAGTCATCTGTATTTATAAATAATTCATGACTATGCCTGAAAAGCACTTATTTTATGGGAAAGATGGAAAATCAACCCTGTAGAAGAAAATGTTTTGCCCTTGATGCATAGGTTTGAACCCCACACTGTAAAAATCAATTTTAGCAGTGTATAAAGCCAAACTATGTGTCAGGTCATGAAATATATGCCCCAAATGTATGTCTGCAAAGTTAAATCACCTAACAGTTACATCAGCACACATCCCTCAAACTAATGCCAAGTGTCAGACTAACATTCCAGTTTCCAAAACTGATTTCATCTCTGTTTGGCAGTGTTGCTCTCCACTTAACATTGCACAAATGCAGTTGGCATCATTGCTCAGGTTTGCACACTAATAGTAAATGTGATAACAGGAATTGACAGGAAATCATTATTTGCTATTTTTCGGATTAGCCCTGTCTAGTGTTAGAGAGTGCAGGGGTGTTATGTTCAGGATTCCAGAATATTTATTGGACTCCTGGTAAAGTGCCACAGCCAAAGGCTTTTGCAGAGGGACTATTCAGGCTCCTGGTACAAGTCTAAGGCTTGGAATAGTCTGGCCAAGGCTGTAACCAGTGTGACTGGCATCCCACACACTGGATAAAAGTGTAAGCATCCCTTCAATGACCTACAAAGGTGCAAGAAGGATACACTCAACCAGTGCCTGGATGAGTTCTGAACTAGCAACATGGCACAGTTTTGCAAATATGCTAATAAAGAGAATTTATAATACAAAGAAAGCTAAATAGGCAAGACTGGTATGCATAATGCTCTTCTTCTCTTCTCTTTTCTTTTCTTTTCTTTTCACAGCTAATTCTTGAAAGACTGAGGGAAGCAAGGGGTATGTATACAACACAAAAAAATATTATTGTAGCTTTAAAATTTAAAGAAAACATTTATTTTCTATACAGTAGTAGCAAAGTAAGCATGCACATTCTAACTGTAAAAGCAAGCAAGCATGAATCAGTCTGTAGCACAAACCAACTTTAGTAGTCAAGTTACGACAGTAGTCAGAGTTTGTGGGTTCCAATACCATGAGCAGCAAGTTAAAAAAACAACAAAGTTACACATTCAGATTTTCCATTACCTGTGATGTGGACACGTTTTAATACCATTTGCAAAGCTGTTTTGTAATGTCTACCTGCACATTGGAAACACAACCACCAAATACTACACATTGGACTCTCAATCTGGTAACATGCAGAACTTTAATATCTTGATGGTTAGACATGGCTAGCTATCAGTTTCATGCAGGCCACTCAAAATCTTCTCTCCAACAGCCACTGCTGATGTCATCCATTATAAGTTGTCCTGCAGCTTTGTAAAAGTCAGATGTGTGCCATGGTGCTTGCATAAAATACAGAGTTGTCTAGTCTGTGTACTTAGATGGTGGTTCTAATTTGACTGCAGTCAACTAGGAGAGGTGTGTTTGTCTCTCTAGTCAGAAGATTATAAGTGTATATCCTGTAGTTACCACTCCAATCTCATGCATTGCCAATATTTTGACAGTTGCACATGCCAATATATCCATTTCATGCAGGCCTCCTAACATCTTCCCTCCAACATCCACTGCTGATGTCATCCACTATATGTTGCCCTGCAGCCTTGGAAAAGCCAGACTTGTGCATACGTGCTTGTGCTAAATGCAGAATTCTGTAGTCGCTGTACTTAGGTAGGGGTTCTGTTCTCACTACAGTCAACTAGGGTGTGTGTGTGTGTGTGTGTGTGTGTGTGTGTGTGTGTGTGTGTGTGTGTGTGTGTGTGTGCATGTGCATGTATGAGTGTTTTGCACTTGCTTGACATTAGACACAGCATTTTAAACCAGCATGTGGGACACTGCTATTACCATCATCTCCTCACTAGACACTGCTGATCTCAACACCTACAAAGTGTTGTCTGATACTGATCTGATTTGAAGGCCTGCATTTGCACTTGTTTCTGTCCTGTAACTCCTGGGCCCATCTCATTTGTTCACTCAAAATAAAAAAAAAAAATTATCTGCTTTTACTGTATTTGTGTTTCTTCCTACTTTATTTTGCTTTTGCGTCATCTTAAAAGTACTCAGTTGTATTTATTACTGCTTGGTTTAACTCATTCTAAGCCTTTTAGTTTAAGCACTTGGGCTTCAGACCAATTGTTTTACATTAAGAAGGTTTGTGGTCTGCACTGTAGTGGCAGAACAGGTAGCTAACATCCTTCTAAGTTGGGAACTGCTGATTGAGGGCTCAGCATCTGTTATTCTAAAAGTGTATTAATTCTGGTTTAAGCACTTGGGTTTCAGGCCAGTTATTTTACATTAAGACGGTTCATGGTCTGCACTCTTATGGGAGGAGAGGCTGGACTCTGCCCTTCTGAGCTGGGAATTTCTGGTTAAAGGCTTATAGTGCCTGCATATTTGGACTGCTTCTTACTGAAATTGGTACACCTTGTTTGCTGTAGCATAGACTAGATCCAGGCCTGCTGAATCTAGCTTTGTTTGTACGCTTGTTGTTTGTTTGCTTGTTATTTCCCTGAAATGCTAATTCCACCTAAAATGCGGCTTTTCAGCACTTCTGTGGATCCCTAGTGATATCTGCATTGCTTACTGTACTTATTTCCTTGTTTCACTTGAAAGATAGTTACTGTTTGTCGTTCTTGCATTTAAGTTACCTGTAACACATTGCATTTAAGTTACCTGGCACTTGCTCACTAAAGCAATTATATAAGTCAGCACTAAAAAATTAAAAGCACTACACCCTCACAAACTCCCCTTGAGTACCTTGTTCCCCATTGGCCCTTTTTTTCAATTATAAAGGAATTCCCAATACTATTCTAGCATGTCCAAAGGTCAGTTGTCAATCTCCTCTCCGGTCCAGCTGGTGAATCTGGGAATCTTGAGGCAATGTTACAACTGCCTCATGTACACAGACAACCCTCTCCTCCTCCCAACAAATTCCAACACATGTGAGAGATGCAACCATATAGCCAAACTGGAGGCTAAGCTCTCTCCACTCAGTACTGGTGTAACCAGTCAGGAGAAGAAGGAAACCACACTCACTACAATTCCAGTCTCACATAGACCTACCATGACAGCAAACCAAAACATAAACACACAAAAACATACTATGAGGCTGTAAATAAAAATCTGCCTAAGCAGCAGAGACCTCCAAAGCAGACACCCAAGCAACCACTACCCCAAAACAAAACACGTGCAACACATAGCTCACAAAGCCAGTCTGCCAAACAGTCACAGCCCTTAAGGCTAAACAACACACCTGATACACTTGTAACAGGTGACTTTATCGTCAGGTACACTGAGGTCCCGCTCACCAGGCTGAACAAGGAGAAGGTCACGGTGAGCTGCCTGTCGGGTGCTAGGATCCGCCACATAACACAAGCACTCAGGTCACTCCAAGGCAAGTACAAATATGACTCAGTCATTGTCCATGCTGGTGTGAATGACCTGAGACGCACCTCCCTGTACTACATAAAAAGAGACATAGAGGAGCTCTCTGAGCATGTAGCCCAGGCCAGTATGACCCTGACCTTGAGTAGCATCTTACCCTCACCAAGAATGATGCCACAATATGAAGACAAGATGATCAATTTCAACAATTGGCTTAAGTATTGGTGTCATTCAAAGGGGATCCAATGCCTGTCAGCCTGGGATGACATGCTCGACAAGCCATGATGCTTCACTAGGGACGGCTTGCACCTGTCACCCCTGGGCTTTCAGATATTGGCAAAGGCTCTTGCTACCCCCCAAAGTGCCTTTTTTAGGCAAGGCTCAAAAGACAAACCCACCTCCATAGGTATCACAAGGGATAAGAAACTAAGAGTAATGCTACTCAATGCCAGAAGTCTAAACCTCAAGATGCACACACTCAAAACTCTCCTTAGCATGGAGAACATTGATATCTGTGCAGTAACAGAAACCTGGTTCAAGGCTCCCGAGAGCACCCCACCACTACCAGGTTATACCTCATACCATGCTTTTCGGCCCCAAACCTTGGACCGAACCACAAAAGCAGGGGGAGTATCAATATTCGTCAAAGATACCCACACCTCCAGGTTGGTGGCACAGCACGAAGCATCAGAGACTATCCATGTGCAACTAACAGTGGATAAAACTGCCTTCCAGTTTATAGCCTGCTTCAGACCACCCTCCCAAACCCGGGAACCCCACTCGGCCTTCCTGAGAACACTGGAAAATATGAAGGTCTCTCCAAACACCATTATATTGGGCGACTTCAACTACCCAAACATAGACTGGGAGCATTACTCTAGCTCCAACACCCTAGCCCAAAGGTTCTTAGAATTTATAAACTCAAATGCTATGGAACAACTTGTTAGCACTCCCACAAGAGGGGAAAACATACTGGACCTGATCATCACCAACATGGGGACTCTATGCTCCAGACTAGAAGTGTATCCCTCACTGGTAAGATCAGACCATAAACTAATCTCACTGGATATTCACATCCCGACCCCACCCCCTGCCCAGAAAACCACAGTGAAAAACTTCTCTAAAGCAAATTTCACACTCCTCAAAACCGAGGTGGAATCCTTCAAGGCCCCCGGGCCTGTGGAAAATATGGCCCAGACCACAGAATCCTTTATAAACGCATTCTATGATCACCTTCAGGAATGCATGAATCATGCAATCCCAAATAAAACCAAGACCCTATCCTCCAAAGGCAGACATCCTGTCTGGTGGACTGCAGCCATAAACAAACTATACAATAGAAGGAGGAAGCTACTACATGATAGAGCAAAATCCCAAAAAGGGAAGGCATCTCTGATCAGTAATAGCAAAAAACTACGGGCACTCATAAAATTGTCTAAGGCCAGCTTAGAGAGAAAAATTGCACAGGACACTAAGGATAATCACAAGGCTTTCTTTAGTTATGTTAGGAACCAGGGTGGGAATTCCCAGATATGCTCAGAATTAGTCCAAAATTTAAAAAAAATACACCGAACCCACAGACATTGCCAACATCCTAGCTGACAGGTTCAGCGCAAACTTCTCCCCCCCTCCCCACCAAAAGGGCAAATATCTATCCCAGCAGAGTGCTGCCCCCCTGACATCTCAGATGCTCAGGTAAGAGTCGCCCTCTCCAAAGCAAAAAACACAGCATCCATGGGACCAGACGGTGCCCCGGGCTGCGTCCTACATGAACTCCAAGAAGAGCTAAACCCAAACATAAAACTACTGTTCAATCTCAGCCTTACTACAGGATATGTACCCAAAGAGTGGCGTACAGCAACAGTGGTCCCTCTCCACAAAGGTGGTGCCTCAATGGATCCTGGAAACTATCACCCCATAAGCCTGACTAGCTTGGTCTGCAAAGCTATGGAAAGGATCATCATGGACCTCATAAATAAAGATATTGGGGACCTACAGACACTGGATCCTACCCAGTTCAGCTTTGTTAAGGGCAGATCCTGCCTCTTAAACCTGGTCAATTTCTTTGAAACAGTCACCAAGGCCATTGATGAGGGGAAGGTGGTCCACACAGCCTACCCAGACCTCGCAAAAGCCTTCGATATAATACCCCACTCGGGCATTATAGATAAGCTCACCAGCTTAAATATAAACCCCTATGTCACTAGATGGGTTGCAAACTGGCTCAAGGACAGATCCCACATGGTTAGAATTGCTGGAGTCATGTCAGACTCCAAACCAGTTACAAGTGGCGTCCCACAAGGCTCAGTCCTGGGACCTCTCTTGTTCGGTATATATTTCTTGGAGGTACAGGCCAACACGGAAGGACTGTGGCTGACCAAGCTCGCAGATGACTGCAAACTGGGTGCCATAATCGACTCTCCAGCCAACACAAGCATCCTCCAAAAGGGCCTCATAGAAACAGACAACTGGTGCCAGAGCCATGGCCTCAAGCTAAATGCCAAAAAGTGTATAGTCATCCCCTTTGGCAAAAACAAAGTGCCCACAAATTACCACATAGGTGGTAATCCATTAAGTACAGAAGAAGTAATTAGGGACCTGGGGATCCAAGTTGATAGCAATCTCTCATTTGACAACCACGTGGCCAAAGTGGTTAGAAAAACATTTTATATAGCCCACCTAATCATGAAGGGATTCACATCTAGATCAGGGGAAGTCATCGTGCCTCTTTACCCATCCCTCATCAGTCCCATAATTGAGTACAATGCCCCTTTTGGGATGTACCTTACCCAGACACCTGCAGCAACTGGAAAGACCCCAAAAGTACCTCACCAAGAGGATCAAAGGGCTCAAACAGATGCAATATGCTGCCCGGTTAAAAAACTCCAGCTCTACTCAGTGGCATACCACCTGCTCAGAGGCAATCTGTGCCTGACGTATAAAGCCATGTCCAACCTGGAATTAATGGACATGCTGCACCTCAGAAAATCCAAATCCCGTCAAGCTATGCACTCGAGAGACTTGAACCTCAGCACTGAAATAAATAGGACATGCTAGAGGGACAGATTCATAACCCAGATGCTCCCTTCACTCTGGAATAAAATCCCAGTCCAGGTTAGGCAGAGTCCCTCATTGACTGTCTTCAAGAGGAATCTTGATGAGTGGATGGGAGATCATAGGTTTACCCCGGGTTTCACTTCTGTGTCACTGTTAGACAGAGGCACAGTATACTAACCTCGAAAAAGGGCATAGCAAAATTAATTTAAAATGGGTGGCGAAAACCAAACACACTCTAGTATGAACCTATGAACCTATGAACCTCTACTCTCCAAATCAGACTTGTACTGTGGCACATTAAATACAGAGTGCTCTAGTTTGTCTACTTACATAGGTAGCAGTGGTGTTCTCACTGCAGTCAACTGGTGATTGTGTGTGTGTGTGTGTGTGTGTGTGTGTGTGTGTGTGTGTGTGTGTGTGTGTGTGTGTGTGTGTGTGTGTGTGTGTGTGTGTGTGTGCGTGTGTGTGTGTGTTTGTGCACTTGCTTGACACCTCTGCAGATGTCATCAGCTATAGCTGATTCGTGGATGTTCAGTATTTTCAGGGCAGGGTCAGAGAATGGTCTGTAGGCCAGACACAAGTCACCTCACCCTATACAATACAGATTGCTGGGACTGGGCTTTCAGTCTATCCACATATGTCATGGCATAGTTTATAGGCTCTATCTTTTCTTTGTGAGAAAACACTGTGGTCTCTTCAGCTGCTGCAGATGCCCAGTGAGGTACATGCAAAAGGGAGCATTGCACTCTACTAGTGTTCTGATGAGTGTCAAGTACAGTGTTGTTATAACATCTTCAGATCTAGATACAATGGCCTGACCTATGAGGTGCACAATGTCACCTTTCTATACCACAATGGAAACTTTCTGGTCAAAATTCAGATTGCTATCTACCTATGTTCCCAGGTCTCACACCACTGGGTTTGAGCACGGGGGGGTTGTCAATGTTGTATTTAGTGGGGAATTCCACTTTGAAGAAGGGAAAAGTAACGACACATTTTTTGCATTTATTTGTAGACCATGTGGCTTTGACACTAATCATTTGTCTATGTTAGCCCCTCTTGTAATAGGTTAAAATCATTGGTGGACTAAATGATTGCACCCAATATGCAATAGTCAGCAAACCTGGTAAGCCAAAGATCATCTATTTTAGCCTGGACTGCCAAAAAAATAGATTCCAAACAGCAAAGGGTCCAGCACAGATCCTTGTGATATGCTGCTGGTGACAGCTCTATTGGTAGAGGTTGATTCACCAACTTTCACAGTATGTGTTCTGTTGATAAGCTGGGTGGCTAGCCATCTAGTGATATGAGGGTTAATCCCCAGCTGGGAGAGTTTCTCAATGATATCTGAGTTGAGGATTGTGTCAAAACCCTAGGCCAGATCAAGATATGCATTATGCACTGTCTTACCTTCATCCAGGCCTATCACGCAGAATCAATGGTCTGTGACAACATCACAGATCACCTGTAGTGTGACTCAGAACATTCACCTACCTGACATGGATGGATCCACACTTCAACATACCCTACATGTGGAATATGTTCCCATGGAAGGGTGTACATCAACATGCATTTGGCATGTGGGGCACTGCTATTGCCATCTTCTCCTTACCAGATGCATGCACCTGATGCACGCATGTATAGACACATCCTGACTCTTCTCATCTGTGCGGTAGACCAAAGTGTAATCAGGGACCTTTTCTAAATGGACACTGGTAATATTCCAGCTTTGTGCAAAAGATATATGTGAGTTATTAATGCTACACCCTTGTCTGTTACATCTGTTAGATGTCCTCAGAAGGTGCATGATGACAATACTGTCATCCTGTGGAAATTGGCCAGGCCAAGGCATTTGACAGAAATCCACACTGAGGCATTAACTCAACACTCTCACAAGTGGCCAACAACACCTATATCACCAAGTGGGTAGACCACTGTATTACGTACATGGCATCTAAATATGTTAAAATGTGTGAAGTGACCTGTAGCTCAAGTCCAGTGATTATGTCTGTACATCAGGGCTGTGTACTAGGTCCTTTCCTGACCATTAGTTAAGTCACAGATGTCAAAAATGACATACGCATCCTATGTCCAAACAGCTATCTGGAGGACTGCATATTGTGGGGAATCATTGACTCCAACTGTGATACTAGTATAATGCAGACAGTATCAACACATACCAAAGATTGCTGCTGCAGCCACAACACATCAGATGAAATAAAAAATGGGAGGATGTGTTACATTATGAAAACAAATGCACAACCCAATAATAGTGTATATATCACACTCCTATGAGCAGAGCAAGGGGTATGTCATCTGGGTCCTGGGGTAGAAGGCATGTGAAACATCCACCTCCATGTGGCTACAGTGGAGACTAGTCCCTTGTATGTAACACAATTCCTGAATATGTGCAGGACATACACATCAAAGGCCATAATACCTCCATAGTTCAAAGACTTCATCATACCAAAAACTTTGTACAAAGCACCCTTCTTTATGGAATTCCCTGCACATCTTCCAGTGATGTGTAACTGAAGTGTACTAATTTGCCACAGTGAGCTCTCACACATCTTATTGGCCATACCTAGTTATTCTTTGTGTTGCATAAACATTACTGTATGATGGCTCAAAACCCCCATCAAGGTGTTATACCAAATGCATGTGTGATACCTGTCCCAGTGATGCATACAGCACATACATAGCTATCTGACAGCATTGATGGCATGGGTTACATTAGTGACAGTGTGGGTTGTGCCATATGTATGCCATGCACACTAGTAAACTGGTCTGGGTTGATTATAACATCACATACAGGTATAGCAGTGTCCCTCCAAACACCTCCAGCAGATGTTGCAGTGTCAGAACAATGTGCTTAATTACCCTCATAGATTGCTGACATGTCATAATAGTTGTACAAGTATGTTGATGCAGAACTATCTGTGATCACTCATGAGATTACTGGTGGTGTTATTCTGATATTGTCCATGATTGTGCATGCTTCTGCTTACTGTTATCCATGAGACTGTAACTGTGTCCCACTTGTTGGAGACATCTGCTGACATTACAGCCATATTCAGGCAAATCAGTTTGCACAGCTTCAAAACATGCACCCAACCACAACTGTGTATAACATACCTGATGTTCTCACCATTACTCATGTCAGGATGCTTATGTTACAAAGACATCTCCATTGCTATGTCACCTTGTTTGACAGTCACATAATATACATTTGCACTATGCAGTCCATACTGTGCCATGTCAATATGTGATTAGTCTTCCATTTACATGCCCTCATCTGCTGTACATTATGATGTTTCACCTGTCCTCCTTTCCTGTATTCATTCCTAAAATTCATTTATGTGTCCCTATTCAATACACACACTTCCCCTGAATGTTTATTTTACATGGCAGTCCATGTACCATTACAGATCATTTATACAGCCTTTATTCAGAATGCCTGAAATGGTATTCCACAATACTCTAAATTGTATACACTGTCCTGTAATGTGTTTGGACCATATATATTGCTATATTGTTAACCCTGGCAATCATTGTGGCATTCCATGCAATCCCACAGGCCTAGTTTTCCCATAGGTAAACAGGTCTATAAGCCTGCAGCTATTTGTGTTGCTTTACATGGTTTCATGGCTGGCAACACTGCTGCCAGCCATGAAACTGTGCTTGTTTACATTTAGATATGATGTACATCATGAATGTGCAATTAGCACTGCTGCTCACTGCACAGACACATAAACTCTATGTAGGCTTTGTATGGAGCCTACATGGACCTTATTGAATCCTTCTGAATATCCAACAGTTATATTCCTAGAATTGTTGGAAACATATAAATACCCACAAAATTTATTAACTCACCAAAAATGTAAGCATGAACCAAATATACTTTTTCTTAAGGAATATCTCAAACATTTTCTTCATTAGTAATTCCTCTAACTTCTTCTATTCACTTCCATATGCATTATTAATTTATCACTTCCAAACCTAATTCCTAAAATACTAATTTCTGACATAGTAAAAAAAATACCTACAACTCTAACTGTATTTGCAAAATCTTAGAAATTGCTTTTATTTATTTTTAAATTCACCTTTTCTAAACATTTTCTATAGCAATAAAAGTTTCTGTAATCCAATCTCTTCCATTTGCTGTTACAGGTAAATCATCTGAATAAGCCATGTAGATTGGATTATAGTTCCATTCTGCAACATGACCGTCCTATCTGTAACATTTTCTGTACCTTCAATTATTACTGCATTCATAATTGTCAGCAATGTATCACTTAAGGGATAGTTTTGCTTGATCCCTATTTTAATATTTATTTTCATACTGAACCACACATTAAATACCACCCTATTACAGAATTTTCTGTTTATGGAATTAACCACATTAACAAACTTCTTATGCAACTCAGAATTTCCATCATTTTCTTGTGATTAATACCATCATAAACCTTTTCTAAATTACAGGCTAATAACCTCCAATAATTTTTAACAATTAAAATATTATTCATGACTTCCTAATAATAAGCAATTCTTTATATCCTTTTTCTCAATAAATGCTATAATCTATTACATCTTTTATAATGTTATTCAAGTGTGTTTGCTATGCTTTCATTCATACTTTATAATCCATGCTATTTAATATCAAAGATCTATATTTTTATGTAATTTCTATCCCCCTTTCTTATAATGAAATTAATTATTTCTTCATATATCTTTTTATTCATGATGCATTGATCTAGACACAAATTAATTATCCTTGCTATCATTTCCATTTTTTCCATGTTCCATCATCTTATAAAACATATATCCTAAACCATCAGATTCCAGCATACTCATATTTTAACTTTAACACAGCTTTCAATTGCTGAATCTTAGCTTTTATTATACTTTACTTTGCCATCATTTTATCAATTTTTAACAATCCAAATCTCATACTGTACATTTTTTGTATTATCAAGTATCTTTGAAATGTATCTTTTAACTCTGTTCATAATGCTTCCATGCCAAAACTTCTGTGCCATCCTCTAAAATAGCATTATTTATTTCCCCTCATCTTAGTTAATGTCTTTAATCAATAAAGATGATACATCTTCATGTTTACCATGCAATAGATACACTTGCTTATATAACACCAAACTTATCTTATTTGAATTTTTCTTTCTAATATCATTTTTTTTCTCCATAACATCCTAACCATTGCTTTCTAACCTTTTTTTATATTCCATTAAAATCTTGAGATAGTTTTCTATTATCCTCTTCCAAACTCTCTTTCCATTCTAATAAATTATTTCCTATACTTTTATTTAACTACAGTCATTGTTCCACAGATTTATAAAATGGCTCCATAGTTAAACGATCTTGCCACAGTTGTTTCCTTTGTCTCCTAAAAAACTTCTCCTTCATTACTTCCCTAAGTAATGTCTTTGTTACTTTTTCTTCTTTTATAGATTCTTCTTGTTAGTAATTTCTACTTTAGCAGCACAGTCATCAGTAAACCATACCAAATATGTTTTTTTTATTCTGTCCCTCTATGTCTTGTGAAAAAAAAGAACATAATCATTATCTGTTCTGTCCTCCTTTTTATAAGTATAAACTCTTTCCTTACCCAATTGTATCTGGCCCATTTAATCATTTGTCTGCAAACACATGCATCTTTATCTATTACCTTTCTTTCTTGAAATTACAGTTAAAATGTTCAAGCATAATTATGCCCATTAGGCCATGACAAACTTCTCAACCTCTTCAAACATTTCCCTCTTCTTACTTTGAGTATAACCATAAATCTCAGTTGTCTCCAGTGCATGCTTACCATACCTTTTGTCACACATAACCCCCTTACCTGGTTTCATTACTATAATGTCCAAAATTCTTGTATCTTTCTTTTTAATTAATAAAGCTATCCCCAAAAATACATTTTCACCAAACCCCCATCTTGTGTCTACCACATAGAATTTCTGTTTGCTTTTTTGTATATTATCTAAAGTAAGGACATGCAACAAACACTTATTATAAACCTTCCAATTTTGACACTATGAAAAGATACTTGAGTTTCTTTTCTCCTTAATAATACTATTAACATTCAATGATAAAATTCTTAAATTAACCATTTTCTTTATGCAAGTTTCTCTTTTGCTGTCTTACTTTTTCTTATGCACCATTTTCTCAATAGTCCTCTTTTTGTTATTATTTTCACACTGTTCCTGAGCTTCTTTGCTTTGACTTACATTTTCAAATTTGATTTGAACATCTACTTTCCATACACTGGTTCCCCATCTTCATTCATTTTCCTTTTTATCATCCAATACCTGAACAATATCTTCATCCTCTCTGTCTCAACCTTTAGTTCATCTCCAGTGTTTCCCATATCATTATTCTGTTTCACACTGTCTTGGTTTATCATCTCACAGTCAAACCACAGATTATAGACAATCATTTCTCCAACATTTCCTATATTTAATTTTATAATTATTTTTTCCATATCTAACTTTACTACTTTGTATTTAGTTAATCTTAGAACAATCCCTAATCAAGTGCTCACCTGAGTCACAATGAAAGCGTGCTTTAAGTTGATCCCAGTACCTGAAAAAAAAACTTAATTCACTTTAATGATAATAACTTTTGGAATATGCTATATTTTTTCTACACTGTAATCCAAACAAGCATTTATTTTTCATCCACCATTCCGTAACTTTCTTACATCATATACACTTTTACATTTCATACAAGAAACTTTTTTTCTTGCAAGTTATAAATATGTAGTTTTCTAATACATACTTGTTATTCTTTGCACTATATTACAGTATTTTTGATGGTCTGCACCTTTAAAAAATAGTCTAGAGTAATAACTATATGAAGTAGTTAATTGAGCTTGTTAGGTATGTTAAAGATACTATATAAGCAGCAGTAGAGTACTTACTAGTATTCTAATGATGTTTGATGTCCTAACTAAATGGGATAAAAGCACTTAATCTATTATTTTATTTGGAATAAAATTCCTGTTTGATTTTCACTTGACCTAATTTTACAGTACTTTGTACACTACATTGCCACCTTCATATGATTATTTCTTAATTTGTACACTCTTTATCTCTTTTACTCATTTTACCACACTTCAATATTCATCATACTTACATGTACACAGTTCCACTACTAATCTCTCATATTTTTCATTTATCCACTTACCAATTTGTACAAATTTAATGAAGCAGCATATACCACTGGATTTATTCATACTAAAGCTCCTTCCTCTTTATTTACATGCAAAACTCCTCTTTTTACTGGGTTTAAACTAGAACCCCATATAAATGAAAACATTATCTGCAAGAATTCCTTTTTAAATACATTTGGCAACAGGAAATACACTTGCTAAGTATGCTGTTTGTCCCATCAGTGCTAAATTTATCAAATAAGCCTTTTTTTCTGAATGATAACTTACACGTCCTCCAGAAAAGACAGGTTTGTTTCATTTCTTCTATTGTTTTCCTATTGACTTCTATTTACATCTTTATTCTCAAATTTTATACCTATCAAAGAAAATTCATTAATTGTAAAATATATGCCACCTATCTTTACTATATCACCAAAATCTTTACTTTTCTCTTTAGTTAAAGCCATCCTTATCACCTCTGGACATTCGTTAGTGGATTTTATTACTTCTTTTATCCAAATTGTGTTTTTTACAGTTATTATGTCATTTGCATATGTTAACAGGACTGACATTCTTAAACTTTTGGGTTTTAGATACCCCACCTACTTCATTTTGTAATTTACTTCACATGCTATCACATGCATAACTAATTCAAAAAGTATTCAACTCATTGGGCATCCCTGTCTTACACTACTCTTCATACACATCTCTTGTCTTAACCAGCCATTTGCAAGTGCTTTTACTTTACTATTTCTATACACTGATAAAGACAATTTCCTAACTTTCTCACATATTCTTTCAGTATTACCCATAATATTTAATGCCCAATTGTATCAAATGCCTTACTAAGGTTCCCTGTCATGATTTCCCTTCTTCTTTTCTATTCATAATATCACCCAAAATGTCTGTATTATTAATAACTCTTAACAACCGTTCCCCTTTATACTATATATAACATCTTCCATAATATTTCCCATTTTACATTTAAATCTCTTTTGTATTATTTTCCTAAAACTCTTATAATCATTATTATTCAATGCTACCATTTTCCAGTTCTTTAATTGTATTCTATCATCCTTCTTCATATAAATTTAAGCATTCCATTACATAATTCTTTATACATTAAACCTTCCTTTAGCCATTCATTCAAAATTTTTAAAATATATTTTTCTCCCTTAAATTTTTATGCATTTCATACCCTATTCAGTCTGACACTGCAGTCAAATATTTATTTACTTGCCCTGGTACTTTTTTCTAGCTCATATAAAGAAATCTCATTTCCAACTCTTTATTCTCTTATTCTGTTATTTTTTTTTTTACTTTTCATGTTTTTCACTACCTTGTTTTTTCTTTAAACATTTTGTACATATTGTACTACACTATTCTTAATCTTCTCCTTAAGTAAAAACATACTTCTACTATTTTGCCTTGGAAAAATATCCTTACTTAAATAACAATTCTTGTATTTTTTTCTTTTATATAATTATTTTTCTTTGTCAAAATACTTTGCATTATGTTCTAAATCTTCTAATGCACTGTTATACTTTTTTTTTTGTTTTTCTTTCTCTACCTTTCTCATATCAAATTGCCACTGGAAAATTTATTTTTACATATTCCTTAAATATCATCCACCATTAAGACCAATTTTTATAAAATGTTCTCATCGTAATATGGTCTTCCCATAACTGTGTTACTAATTGTTTTCTATATCCATTCCATGGTTTCTCATTTGCCCGTTTTATTCTTTTGCCTATTTTTATATAACAGGATCAGAAAATCCTATTTCAACTACAGCCCCTTCTCCTATAACTAAATATTCTGATACCAGAAACTAATCTGTTTCAGTTCTGTACATACCCTTTTTGTAAGTCCATGAATTTTTGCCCAAAGTTTTAACTTACCACATCTTACATCTTCTAACATTTTTCTTATATTATAATTTCCTTTTTTTTTACTCTTGACTCAAAGAACACAATTAATGTCTCCTGTTATTATAATATTCATAGTTGTCACTATGTAGTCTAAAATCTGATGAAATAAGCTTTCCCTTTCTTTACAATTAGTATAAGCATATAATAATATAATTTTATAATTTTATATATATATATATATATATATATATATATATATATATATATACATATATATATATATATATATATATATATATATATATATATATATACACACACACACACACACACACACACACACACACACACACACACACACATACGTGTGTGTATGTGTGTGCTCTATTTTAAATCAACGATTAATATTTTTGCTAAAGTTGCACATAATATCTTTACCGTATTTGTACAGAATAAAGCTATTTCAGAACATCTAAACCAAGAAACAATGAAGGTATAACTCACAATCCAAACCAGCTGAACATCAGGTAGTGATGCACCCTCAAGAAGGACACAACAATGAAAACAGCAGTGGATTGAAACCACTGTAAAGTAGAAAGCCCTAAAACTGTGGCTATCCCTTTCAGGATCCTTCAGGGGCATTCACTCTTACAGCAACCTCTTGAATGGCCTCAAGATTCACCTCTAACTCACAACCACTTGCAAGTGCTTTTAAGATAGTATGTCTCTTGAACATCCAACTTGCCCCTTTTCTTTCTCAAACACACCCCAATTCCTCATTCATCTTTTGTAAACAACTAATATCAAGACCAGAGGACAAACAGGACTTTAGTGGTACCATATGCAAAACAAAATTAAGGTCAGAGCTGCTTTCCTCAAATGATATTCTTTGTCACAAAACCTTTACACAAAATACATTACTACTGCATTCCCTGGAAGATGGCTGGTATCATGGATATTCATTAACATTAATTCATGATGTACTGGATGAAGTGCTTAAAGCTGGGGCAGAGAATCTTTGTCCATTATTAAAATTAGATGGGTGGACTACTTTTTTTAGAGGAAATAAAGATGATTTTAGGACAGTATTATTAATGACATATAATGGCATGAAGACATAGATAAAAATATTATTTAAAAAAACTGAGAAGGGGGTTGGTAGTTTTAATTTGTTGGACCACGTGGGTGCACCACCAAAATTTGTGTTTAAAAGAGGTATGAATTTAAAAAATATGATGGAGAGGAGTAATATAAAAGTGGATGAATATGTAAATGGAAGGATGGCCAAATGTAGAATACATAAGCAATCTAGGTATATATCATAATAAAGCAATATTGTTATAGCTAGCTGCCTCAGAGTTATACAATGTAGAAGTATATATAATGGTAAAACTAAAGGTGTTATGTGGCCTAGTTTTTATCATGCAAAGTATTTTATGCTGGGAAAACTGAAAAGACATTAAAATGTAGGATTTATGGACACATTTATGCCATATCAAAGAAGGATGATGATGTCTTATATAAACATTCATTGAGATGTGAACATTTTAATAAGTTTTTATTTTTTAATTTAGAAAAAGTACTTCAAAATATAAGAGGCAGAGATTGGAAAGCACTTACAGGTAAAAAGGAGTTGATATGGCTGCTAAGATTGAGTGCTATAGAATACCATGGTATTAATGAGAAAGTTTCCATCAATAGTGTTTTGACTTTAAATTATGGGCAAATTTATGAAGAGGGTATGCTGTTATTAAGATTTTTTTAGTTCTAACTTATTTAATTTTATTTTTACTTTATTTAACATTTGTTTACCAGGGAAGTCCAACTGGGCTAGTTGCCCATTTTCAATGGATGCCGGGGCAGAAAAGTTCCACATCATAGAATTAAACATTGTATACAATAGAATTGCAACTCAACAATGTTTATCAAATAACATTTATTTTGTTAAAAGTTCAATTTACAACAGAGATAAAGTGGAAAAAGAACAATAGTGTGGGAGAAGGTGGAGATGAGTCAAATTTAAAATTTAAATTTTAAAATTTTAAATTATTATATATAATATATACAGAGGAAGGAATTCATATTGAATGTATTAAAGTGTTATCTTGTTTATTTTTAATTATTACTCAGTATAGGTAATTATTTCTGTAGTTAGGTGTCGGATCATTAGTTAAATTTAATTATTTTAGTTAACTGAGACAACAGACAATTAAGAAAAGTGTGTGTGTAAGTGTGTGTGTGTGTGTGTGTGTGTGTGTGTGTGTGTGTGTGTGTATATATATATATATATATATATATATAAAAGTGATGGCTGGGTAAATTCTTTTGTTCTGATGTAGTTCAGTTTACTATTTAGTGAACGGAAGTGCTTAACTGTATATGTTGCGATTAAAGCTATTTCATTTAAAACTTGTTTTCCTGCTATTTTCCAGCAGAATTTTGTTGTTTTTGTACAAGTATTGATTTTTGCTGTTTCCCTGTGTTGCATATTCTAACTCACATGGATACATCAAACACCAAGACACACATACACACACACACACACACACACACACACACACACACACACACACACACACTCACTCTCACACTTATACATTCAGCTGCACAGTACTTACCTGCTGAAGCATTACCAGTTCATTCCTGACATAGATAGCAATTATTATATATGTGTTTATTTATTTATTTGCATTTGCTTACCTGGAATATTTAACAAGACACTTTTTCATCGGAGACTCCAAAAAAAAAAAAAAAAAAAAGCTACAAAACATATCTAATGAAAGAAAAGCACATACAGAAATTACAGTAGACAATTTGTAAATATAAACAATATCAGAAGTATATTGATTGCAGATTCAGCATAGACTAGGTGTCTAGGTATATGTGTGACAGGTAGCATTTGTTAAAGAAAGAAAATTGAAAGAAAGGGGGATTGCGGTGGAGAAAGGAGTAGTTTAGGCTAAACCCATTGTTGAAGATTGGGAACAGGAGTACAAGAAGCAAAAGCTCAAAGCTGGAGGTTGGCATAATGGTTAAGGTCTTTACCTCTAATGCAAGAAGTATAGGGTTTTATTTTCACTAAAGAAAACCAATTTGGCCTACCTAACACAACTACCACACATTCTTTTATGTTGGTTATTCGTTTTTTAATTCCCTAGTTACAACTAGTGTTTCATTTTCTTCTTCTTCCTCTTTTGGCTGCTCCTGTTAGGGGTTGCCACAGCAGATCAACTGTTTCCATTTCTTCCTGTCCTCTGCATCTTGCTCTGTCACACCAACCACCCGCATGTCCTCTCTCACCACATCCATAAACCTTATCTTAGGCCTTCCCCTTTTCCTGTTACCTGGCAGCTTCATCCTTAGCATCTTTTTCCCAATATACTCTGCATCCCTCCTCAGGGCATGTCCAAACCAACATAGTCTTGCCTCTCTGGCTTTGTCTCCAAACCTTCCAACCTGGGCTGACCCTGTAATATACTTATTCCTAATCCTGTCCATCCTTGTTACACCCAGTGCAAATCTTAACATCTTCAAGTCTGCCACGCCAAGCTCTGACTCCTGCCTTTTTGTCAATGCCACTGTCTCCAACCCATATAACATAGCTGGTCTCACTACCCTCTTGTAGACCTTCCCTTACTGGTACTCGTCTGTCACAAATCACTCCTGATACTCTTCTCCACCCACTCCATCCTGCCTGTACTCTCTTCTTCACCTCTCTTCCACACTCACCATTACTCTGAACTGTTGCTCTCAAGTACTTAAACTTATCCACCTTCACCACCTCTACTCCCTGCATCCTCACCATTCCTCTATCCTCCCTCTCATTCACACACATATATTCTGTCTTAGTACTGCTGACTTTCATTCCTCTTCTCTCTAGAGCATATCTCCACCTCTCCAGGGTCTCCTCCACCTGTTCCCTAATCTCATTACAGATCACAATGTCATCTGCAAACATCATAGTCCACGGGGACTTCTGTCTAATCTCGTCTGTCAACCTGTCCATCACCATTGCAAATAAGAAAGGGCTCAGAGCTGATCCTTGATGTAATCCCACCTCCACCTTAAATGCATCCATCACTCCCACCGCAGACCTCACCACTGTCACACTACCCTCGTACATATCCTGTACCACTCTTACATACTTCTCTGACACTCCTGACTTCCTCATACAATACCACAACTCCTCTCTAGGCACCCTGTCATATGCTTTCTCTAAATCCACAAAGACACAATGCAACTCCTTCTGGCCTTCTCTGTACTTCTCCATCAACACTCTCAGAGCAAACATCACATCTGTAGTGCTCGTTCTTGGCATGAAACCATACTGCTGATCACTAATCATCACCTCCCTTCTTAACCTAGCTTCACTACTCTCTCCCATAACTTCATGCTGTGACTGATCAGTTTAATCCCTCTGTAGTTACTACATATCATCCACCATTAAGACCAATTTTTATAAAATGTTCTCATCGTAATATGGTCTTCCCATAACTGTGTTACTAATTGTTTTCTATATCCATTCCATGCTTTCTCATTTGCCCGTTTTATTCTTTTGCCTATTTTTATATAACAGGATCAGAAAATCCTATTTCAACTACAGCCCCTTCTCCTATAACTAAATATTCTGATACCAGAAACTAATCTGTTTCAGTTCTGTACATACCCTTTTTGTAAGTCCATGAATTTTTGCCCAAAGTTTTAACTTACCACATCTTACATCTTCTAACATTTTTCTTATATTATAATTTCCTTTCTTTTTTACTCTTGACTCAAAGAACACAATTAATGTCTCCTGTTATTATAATATTCATAGTTGTCACTATGTAGTCTAAAATCTGATGAAATAAGCTTTCCCTTTCTTTACAATTAGTATAAGCATATAATAATATAATTTTATAATTTTATATATATAAAACTACCACACATTCTTTTGCTGTAGCTCTTCACATCACCCTTATTCTTAAAAATTGGTACCAAAACACTTTTCTCCATTTCTCAGGTATCCTCTCACTTTCCAAGATTTCATTAAACAATCTAGTTAAAAAGTCCACTGCCATTTCACCTAAACACCTCCATGCTTCCACAGGTATGTCATCTAATCCAACAGCTTTTCCATTCTTCATCCTCTTCATAGCTATCCTTACTTCCTCCTTGCTAATACACTGCACTTCATGATTCACTATCCACACATCATCCAACCATCTCTCCCTCTCATTCTCTTCATTCATCAAGCCCTCAAAGTACTCTTTCCATCTGCTCAACACACTCTCCTCGCTTGTGGGTATGTTTCCCTCATTATACTTTATCACCCTTACCTGCTGCACATTTTTACTAGCTCGGTCTCTCTGTCTAGCCAGTTGGTACAGGTCCTTTTCTCCCTCCTTAGTGTCCAACCTTTTATACAACTCTTCATAGGCCTTATCCTTAGCCTTCGCCACCTCTCTCTTTGCCATGCACCTCATCTCTTTATACTCTTGTCTACTTTCTTCATCTGTGTGACAATCCCACTTCTTCGCCAACCTCTTTCTCTGTATACTCTCCTGTACTTCTTCATTCCACCACCAGGTCTCCTTGTCCTCCTTCCTCTTTCCAGATGTCACACCAAGCACCTTTCTAGCCATCTCTCTTACTAGCTCTGCTGTAGTTACCCAGCTATTTGGCAACTCTTCACTGCCACCCAGTGCTTGTCTTAACTCTTTCCTGAACATCACCTCACAATTACCCTTTTTCAATTTCCACCATTTGATCCTTGCTGCTCCCCTCACACTTATCCTCCTCTTCTTGATCACCAATGTCATCCTACAAACCACCATTCTATGCTGCCTAACTACATTTTCCCCCGCCACTACTTTACAGTCTCCAATCTCTTTCAGACTGGCCCTTTAACATAAGATGTAATCCACCTGTGTGCATCTTCCTCCACTCTTGTATGTCACCCTATGCTCCTCCCTCTTGTTAAAATACGTATTCATCACAGCCATGCCCATCCTTTTCACAAAATCCTCTACCATCTGACCTTCTGCATTCCTTTGCTTAACACCATACCTACCCATCACTTCCTCATCCCCTTTGTTCCCTTCACCAACATGCCCATTGAAATCTGCTCCAACCACCAGTCTCTCACCCTTGGGTAAAGTCATCACCACTTCATCCAACTCACTCCAAATTTTTTCTTTCTTATCCATCATACACCCAACTTGTGGAGCATATGCACTAACAGCATTCATCATTGCACCATCAATTTCCAGCTTCATAAACATCACTCTATCTGACACTCTTTTCATCTCCAAAACACTCTTAGCATACTGTTCCTTCAGGATTATGCCTACGCCATTTCTCATCCCATCCACACCATGATAAAACATACACCTAGCCTTGCCCCCCATTTTATTGTTTATTCTTTATTATAACTTTATGTCATTCTGATGAAAGTATTTTGGTTTCTAGGTGGTGAACTTAGGTAAGAAGTGTTTAGAGGTGTATGTGGAATTTGAATTCATAGTGTGCATTGCTATTTTTTTGTTTGTTTTGATTATTTACACTGGAATAAACAGAAAATGCACTTTATATTGCAGTGTATTTCTAATTTATTTAGCCATCATTGTGCAGTCAAGGATTGATTTTGTTTTACGGGGTTATTTTAATCAGGTTAAAGTGTTTTAGCAGTATTAGTGTCTCTGCTTTTCTGGGTGCTGCAGGCAACCATTTATCCCAGTTTATAGTAACAGCTCAAACAGCCTACATGACTTTGTGTCGACATGTCACGAGTGAACATACATTTGGATAGCATACCAAGAATATAGATAATATGTGTGTTTGTGTAATACATATATAAAATCTTTGTTTAGCCTTTATTTTTTTTTTCTTATCATCTGACCCCACTAGTTGCATTCAGACTATTCTTGCTATGAAAATCATTCAGCAAACTAAAACAGCATTCATAGAACTATGAGAAAAGCACTGGTTTCAAACAAAATGCTCAATATAAACTTCACTTATGAATTTCAAAATCTTAAATGCATTACTTCTTTATTTTTTTACTCTTTAACCAGTTGAGTCTAACAAACTTAGCAGTTATTGCAGGTAGAAAAAAATGTGCCACAATAAGTAGCATATATTCAATGTTGACAAGCACTTAGAAATGTGTAGCACATATTTAATCATATGCTATCATAATTTCACAAAAATGTAGCCTGCATCTGTGACAATAAAGTCCTCAATTCATTCTAATATGAGTATTTTGATATCACAATGTTTTTCTAGAGTTAAGACAAATACTAACATCATTTTCATTTCTCCATACAGAATGTTATAAGAAAGTCATATTAAGTAAGACCCTTTCAGTTCCATAGAGTTCCTCTTTTTTAAGCCTGTTTGCGTTTGAGTCTAAAGAAAAGAAGCATTCCTATTTGAAAGCTAAATTAATAAATATTTTTGTTACTCTAATAGAAAGTCTGCTGTTTCTTGTCTGTTTGTTTTCTAGGTCAGGGGATTTACAGACTCCCTGATGAGTCAACCAATTTGTTTATGGCAGATGCATT